>NC_081181.1:111811111-112111111 GCF_029867415.1 Vicia villosa | reverse complement strand
AAAAAATAAAAAAAATTAGAAAAAAGAACCAGGCTTTTATTAGGTGTGGCTAGGCTGAATGCTTATGGTATGCATCCTTCCATCCTGTGCGTGAGATCTATATTGAGGGGAGATCCAAGGGTGCTTAGCGGAGGCGCACCGTGAGTATGTATGAGAGCGCAACACCGGATCCGTAAGCATGCTGTACCAAAGAAAATAAGGAAAATATATACGGGACAGTGGGATCGAACCCAGGTCCCTTCGGTTCTAAGACTTCATTCAAACCAAGGGCGCTGCAGCCATTTGTTGTTAAAACCATAATCCCATTCTATTATATAAAAAAAACCATGAATTGACATTAAAAAAAACCAGACGCGCGCGGGGCAGCTTCTCCTTCGTTTCAGCTTTTCTGGAAAACAAAACTTATAGCCACGTTTTTTTGTGTGTGGTCCTAAACCTGCAGATCTCAAAATCCAAACAAATCAACACTAAAATCAAATTAAAGGGCGTGGTTCAACCGCAAATCATTCCCCAAATTCAATAGAATCGTTAATTTGGGCTAATTTCTTCTAAACCTCAGTGCCCCCAATCCAAAATTTCCATAACCTAACAATGGCAGAACACTATACCTGCACCCAAACTCAAATTAGATGGCACAAAAAGCTTCTAAACTTCTTCAAGATCCAGCATATATAATCAAACACAATTTAAATTGCCTAAATATATGAAATCGGGATTAAAACAAAATGCCTAAACCGTGAGTGTATGGAGACAATTTCGCATGCTTTGGTCGCCTCTGTCGATCGGGTTAGCCTTAGGAAGGATCGAGGAAGATGATTTAATCCTTGGAATGGCTCGAATTCGCTTCAATAATCCTCTGCCATGGCCATTGAGTTTACGATTTTTTAGAGCTCCGCACCATGTCTTTTTTCGGCCAAAAAGACCCCCTCATCATTAGGACTTCTCTCCCATATATAACAGAATAATTAGGTTATCCTTTGAGTCCAAAATTCATTCAATCCAAGATTGAGATTTTGATTGAAAATCCACATCTAAGTTTTCCAATTTGGTTCTAATTCCATCCTTCCATGAATCGTGAACAAACTCTTGTTTTTGGTTTTTTATTTTTTTATTTTTTTTATAATAATAACTAATAGTAATTAACACTAATATAATAATAATACTCCTAATAGTATAATAGTTAGTAAAAAAATTACAAAAATAATAATTCTAATAATAAATGATAAAAATTAAATGGTAAATTGAATAAAATGAGCAAATATAAAAAATAAATTATGATGATTACAAACCCCAAAAAATAAGATAGATGGGCCAAACGTTTGGACCCAAGATACCTGTTAATTTCACCTCATTTTAAGTCAGAGTATTTTATAAGAGGGTGGGTTTGACAATAGGAGTGTCAAACCCCATGACTCTTAATTTTGACCCTTGATGAAATAAAAGATATAGATCTGATCGGGCAAATTTTGGGGTATGACAGCTGCCCCTGTTCAATCTTCTTAAACCTGAAGAGTCGGATAGACACGTCTGCCTATCGTGATCTAAAGGTAGAAGATGATTGAACACTGAAAATGCCCTGAAATTTGCTTATGTCGGGAAGAAGTCCTGTGGGAGATGGGCTTACAGATGCCACCCAAGGTAAATACCATTTCTCAGGATTGTGAAGCATATGGTTTCAAAAGGAACCACCTGCTTTGATTGTAGTACGGCCTAAAAAGGCAACCTGAATTTTGTGCAATGTTATGATGCATGCGATGTATGATGCAGTGAGCTTCTCAAAATAAATGAGAGTGATGTATGTATATGCATTATGCATGAATGAAGTAGGTTAGTTGGATGATGCATGTTTGTTAGTTAGGTTAGTTGAAGTATGTTAGTAATTCTGAAAAGAAAGATAAAACCTTTGCATGTTATTGATGATGTTTTAAAAGATATCACTGCCGAGGGACTAACGTGATAAGAACCCAATTGAGAAACCCCTTTGTAGATCCTTGTTGTAAAAATCCTTTGTAAAACCATGTTTGCTTGGAAAAGCTCCTAGAAAGGATGGAATACGTCTTAAAGAAGACTGCCTGGAAAGGCTCCTGCACCATTTAGGATAATTTGCTATGCTTATAGCAACTTCACCTGCACCATTTAGGATAATTTGCTATGCTTATAGCAACTTCACCTGCACCATTTAGGATAATTTGCTATGCTTATAACAAACTTCACCTGCACCATTTAGGATAATTTGTTATGCTTATAGCAACTCACCTGCACCATTTAGGATAATTTGCTATGCTTATAGCAAACTCACCTGCACCATTTAGGATAATTTGCTATGCTTATAGCAACTTCACCTGCACCATTTAGGATAATTTGCTGTAACAGTCAGACGGAAACTGACTACCAAACGAGAATTGGATTTTTGTGCACCAGTCAGACGAGAACTGACTACCAAACGAGAATTGGATTTAATTGTACCATTCAGACGGGAACTGACTACCAAACGAGAATTGGATTTTTATGCACCAGTCAGACGGGAACTGACTACCAAACGAGAATTGGATTTTTATGCACCAGTCAGACGGGAACTGACTACCAAACGAGAATTGGATTTAATTGTTTTCCAGGACGAGAACTGGACTTTGCAAGGATTTGCCAGAACGAGGACTGGACTTTTTAAGGATTTTCCAGGACGAGAACTGGACTTTGTAAAGATTTGCCAGGACGAGAACTGGACTTTGTAACGATTTTCCAGAACGAGAACTGGACTTTGTAAGGATTTGGATTTGCAAATGAAAATTGGGCTTTTATAGTATATGAATGTAATAGACGACATGTATATGCTGATGCGTATGTATGTATGCTGACGCTGGTGTTAATCCCAAGATTGAACCCGTTGAACTTGTTTACTCCATGCTTGCACCTATACCCTGACTATGCTTATGCTGGCTTTGTAATGTTTATGTATGCGGGTAATGTATATGTTGGCTGATGTAATGAGTGGAACGAAGTAATGTCTTCTATAAGACTACCTGAAAAGGTTTCTGAAGTGGATGTGAAAATTTGTCTTGAAAAAGGCTACTGAAAAAGTTCTTAGCAAAGAATGAGGAATGTCTTAGAAAAGACCACCCACAAAGGTTCGTAGAATGTCTTAAGGAAGACTGCAAAGGATGCCAAATTGTTTTGAAAAAGACTACCTGAAAAGGTACTTAGAATAAGAATATCTCGAAGAAGACTACCTGAAAAGACACTTAGAAAAAGAATGTCTTGAAGGGGATTACCTCAAAAGGTACTTAGGACAAGAATGTCTCGAAGAAGGCTACCTCAAAAGGTACTTAGAAAAAGGAATTTCTTGAAGAAGACTACCTGAAAAGGAACTTAGAAAAAGGAATGTCTTGAAGAAGACTACCTGAAAAGGAACTTAGAAAAGGGATGTCTTGAAGAAGACTACCTGAAAAGGAACTTAGAAAAAGGAATGTCTTGAAGAAGACTACCTGAAAAGGAACTTAGAAAAAGGAATGTCTTGAAGAAGACTACCTGAAAAGGAACATAGAAAAGGGATGTCCTGAAGAAGAATACCTGAAAAGGAACTTAGAAAAAGGAATGTCTTGAAAAAGACTACCTGAAAAGGAACTTAGAAAAAGGAATGTCTTGAAGAAGACTACCTGAAAAGGAACATAGAAAAGGGATGTCCTGAAGAAGACTACCTGAAAAGGAACTTAGAAAAAGGAATGTCTTGAAAAAGACTACCTGAAAAGGAACTTAGAAAAAGGAATGTCTTGAAGAAGACTACCTGAAAAGGTACTTAGAAAAAAGAAAATGTCTTGAAGAAGACTACCTGAAAAGGTTTTTGGAAAAGGCGATGATTGTCTTAGAGCAGACTACCTAGAAAGGTTTTTAGAAATAGAATGTCTTACAGAAGACTACCTAAAAGGTTCTTGGAAATGACGATGATTTTCTTAAAGAAGACTACCTAAAAAGGTATGGTGTAATGTGTAAACCAATGTGTGTAATGCATGATTTATATGTATTTGCATGATGCTCCAATGACAGGTTGTTGATAACCCAAGCGTATATAGCTCGCTGGAGTTGTAGGTTTGTTTGATAAGGTGGGGTGTGATGCTAGCGCGATTCCCCGATACCTGTTTTTGAAGATCGTAGTTAGGAGAAAGATTTGTCGGATGTTGTAAAGTGCGAGAACGCCTTTCCCTTTTGTCGTGCGCCTTGCCCCAGTTTGATTTTGTGAAATACTCCACGCCTTTAACCTTTGGAGGTTCTCCACACCTTTAACCTTTGCAGATTCTCCACACCTTATGGGTTTGATACCCAATGCCCCGATGTTTAGTGGAGAAAGGATCCCCATGATCTCCAAGCCATGAAGGGAATGCCCCGAGGAATAACCTTGTCGTACCAATGTACTCTAGCGTTTAGGTTGAAGGGTGTGCCCTTGATCTCCAGGATATGGAGGACTATCCCTAGTGTTCTATCCTTTGTATTTGAATTCTTCCCATGTTTGACATGCCCCTGATTGTTATTTCTTCGAGATGTGCCCCAGGTTGATTGAACCTTAGGAAGAATGCCCCTAGTGAATAGGATGTTTGATTGCATGCCCCTGTGATCTTTGAAATTTTGCCCCTGTTTAGGAGAACCCTCTAGATGTGGTTCCCCCTACTCCGAGGTATTTATTATAAATGATCACCTTTGATTAAACTAATTTCGAGATTTCCTCGATGCTAAGTGTATATTCGTAGATGGCGTTGTACCCTTTGAGAAGTAACTCCAATGTAATGTGTATGCAAGTTTTGAAATCGAAGTCCGTACTATGAATTAGGACGGGATGATTTAGAAATGAATGCTTGAAGAAGCGCAGTGATTAGAAGTAGTTTTAACAAACTTTAGGAGTCAGTATAACAAAATCCTGCTTAGTATGCTTTCGTGGTTAACCTTGCCTCAATTAGGACTTTTAACTGTTGTAACTTGGCCTGGTTCATGTTTTAAGAAACAATGGATATAAGGCTCAAAAAATTTTTTTTTGTCCCACCCCTTTCTCCTTGATGTTCTCCAGATCCTAAAAATTCACCTAATCCAATGGATGTGCTTTGTTTGTAAGAAAATCAGTTCAGTTGAGCAGAAGCTTTTAGTGAAGATCCAAGCATTGATGTGAAGCTTTGATGGTTTAGCAGTCACAAGATTATCCTTTGTATTTCTCCTTTGTTTTGTTTTTACCCCTTATTTTGCATGAACCTATTCTTTTGGATTTGATTCATCGGGATGCCCTAATTTTTGCCTAAGTCATTTTGTTTTCTTTTCATGGAATTTTCTGTTTTGACTTAGCGGGCGTTTTTCTTTTGAAGGCTCCTTTTGCGATTTGATCCTTGGATATTGAATGTTGTGACTGCCATGTTGACTTTGATTTGTAAGCTTCACCTTTGATACTTCCTCGATCTTGAATGATGTAATGAGGAAGAAGATTGTTGTGAATGTCATCTCCATTACTTCCTCATTCTTGGATGAACACGAGGAAGAAGATGTGCTTGAACCTTTGCTTTGCTCCTTGCTTGAATCCCTGCTTGGATTGACAGATTCTCTTGACAACCAAAATACACCATTGAATTAATTGAAATCTACCCTGCCCCTAGTTAAAATCAAGGTTTATTTGAAAAGTAGAAACAAACTCCAACTCCTGGCTCGAGGGGGTAACGAGGGATTAACATCCTTATATCTCCACTGTTTGGGAATTGAAACAATGCCTGTACATCCTCGGCTCGGTTTTACCTTGAAAGCACATGTTTAGCTGGACTTAGTTATTTGTATTCGTCATTCTCTCTCAAGTTTGTTAATAATCCTAAATCTGAAATTGAAAATAGAATAGAAATGTGTAGTAGTGAGCGAATGAATTGACTCCAAAACCTGCATGGTCATCCCATTAGAATTGCTAATCCGAAGGTACAATTTTTATCCTGAGAAACACTTAGCGATTCGTAGGGGTTGAAATCCTGAGCATGGCAAAACCTATTGATCCTAGGGACAATCTCCTTTGTAGATCTATTTATCTTGTTTTACTCCTTAGCTTTTTAGACTTGTAGAAGTGAGGGCAACCTCAAATTTTCCTTGGGCACGTCAAACCTGTCGGGAATAAGTTGTAAGCGGTGGGTTTTCTTCGTATCGGAACTTCATGAGTTTCCTTTTACTGAACCTCTTTTGCTTTTCCTACGGATAGTATCACACCATTTGTAACCCTCAGAGTTTGTAGATTGATAAAGATAGCCTATGACCCTTTTGCCCCTTGGTGGGGAGTCAACATATGTCGCATTCCCTCCATCATAGTCATGCATCTTTGTTCAGGGTATTGCCCCAGTTGGACTGACCCTTGCCCCTAGGTTATCGTAGAGCGTCCTTGTAAGTTTGGTATGTTCTAAGATGAACCCCTTTATGACTAGATACATCTTGAGTGTATCTATGAGGGAACTTCTTTGTTGAACTAATCCTTGCTCGATGACAACCCGTTACGGAAAGGCATGGACACGTGGCTGGCATGGTGAAAGGCATCCTCTCTTTCCTTAGTAGGACCGGGCTCACTCCCAATAATTGATCCTCCTTTCTCCATAGTCTATAATCCTTTGATTTTCTTCGAGAATTTCGGGAAACCGGCTAGCGTGGTAAGTGTGGGTGCGGGCGAAGATGCAAATGTAAATGTATGAATGCATGAAAATGCAAATGCATGCGTATACGGGAGACTCCTTTTTTTTTGTATTATAACCCCTTGTATGTAATTCCATGCAGACGTGCGACAGATATAATCCTTAGGATAACCTATGCGGATTTAGGGGTGTCATTGGACCATAGCGAAATTCTTGCGAATTAGATGTTATGACACGCCAATAGAAATCCCTTAGATGAGGGAGTATGCAGAAGGTAGCGGCTGGTGACCGTTCAAGACAGTCACCAAATCTCATGGCCATCGAGAGGCCAATCAACGTGTACCAATGAAGTTGTCCCTCGTGGGAAGGTTCTCCATGCGGAACACAACCTATATAAGGACGATATTGGATGAAGTGAAATCCCTACAGGCTAAGGATGAAAAATGTATAGATGGGGATCCAAACCCTACAAGTTAGAGGGTGCGCGGAAAACAAACATGGAGTGACCGTTCAGGACAGTCATTAGATCTCATAGCCATCGAGAGGCCAATCGAACGCATGCTAATGAAGTCGTCCCCCGTATGAGGGATTTGATTTTTTTTAGAAGTAGAATCCCTACAGGCTAGGGGATACGCGTAGATGTAAGCACATGGTGACTGTTCAAAGTAGTCACTGAATCGCATGGCCATCAAGAGGCCAATCGACGTGCGTAAACGAAGATGTCCTTCGTGGGAAGGACACGCAGTTGTAAAATACAAATATATAAAAGGAAACGCCCCATATGTTAGGGAGTGCGTAGATGCGGGCGCGGAGTGACTGTTCATGACAGTCACTAAGTCTCATGGTCATCGGGAGGCAAATCAACGTGCATAAATGTAGATGTCCTTCGTAGTAAGGACATGGTCTTAGAAATGGGGTCCCTGCAGGCCAGGGAACGCGTAAGAGTACCTGCAAAAATTAAAATGCAAGGCATCCGCAGTATATAAATTGCATATATAATAAGCACGTAAGCACATAAGCCCTAGGTTCATAGGTTCGACGTAACGGCTTAGGGTGCCTACCCTTCCCATAGGAATGTTCTAGAAGGTCTCATGGGATCGTTCGTAGCCGCCGAGACTTTTTGTCTCTTTGGATTTTGGAACAACTCATTAATCCATGAGGTTCGAATTTTAGGGGTTGGTTCCCAGAGAGATCAGCCAAATACCAAGTCCAGCCCTCAACAAGGTCAAGCCTCGTATCAGACCTTTCCGGATATTCAACCCACTCTGAGTGGAATTATAATAAGACTCGTAGGCGATGTATTTCCCCTCTGGTCATTATTATAATCCCCACGCTTAGGTTTAACGCAATTTATATATCCCAGAAAGCGATAAAACAACACATTCAAATAAATAAATATTTAATTGAATTGCGGTAAATAAATAAATCGTAGTGAATAAATAAAATTGCAGATAAATAAATAAATACAATTTAAATATTTATAAAAAAACCATAAACCCTAATCCTGGCAAATTAGCCAAACCCTAAAAATTCGCCAAAAACTTAAATGATTCGCCAAAACCTAAACCTTGCCAAAACCTAAAGGAGCATAATAATTTACAGTTTTGTTATCACTGTCCCCGGCAGAGTCGCCAGCTGTAGCAACCTGCCCTAAAAATTAAGACTAAGAGTCGCCACCTATTCTGAAGGGCGAATAGGAAACCCTACGCAGTTATGAGATTCAGGGTAAGTTATTATAATCAGGTCGAGGGAAGGTGTTAGGCACCCTCAACCCTTTCCTATTGGCTTTGAATCTAAGGGTCAAGTTTTATGGCTAAAAGTTAAGGTTAATAGCTAAGGAATTGAATAGGGGAAAAATTGAGATTTTAGGGAGGGGGACTCGCCTTGGTTATCCAAGTGCCTACGTATCTCCTTAGGGAGAATCAGAGTCAACGTAGTTCGGGCACAGGATTGTACGCCTTTGAATTGATTATGGAGGTGTTTGAAGTTGTTTTGAAGTGCGAAATTCGAAGGTATTTTGAATTACCTTATCGTAGTTGTGAACATCGCAGTGTTTGAAAGGATGTAAATCCGTAGTATCGTGGTTTAGTGTTTTAGATGTGGTTTTGGGCGTACAACCCTGCTTTAATATGGCACTATTAGATGCGGTGATCAATAGATTTGATCAGTATAGCTAACAGATTAATGGGCATTGCTGGTTACTCAGATCGATAGATTGATCGTCGCGGGCAGCAAATTGAATGTGTTTTAAATTATATATTTTTTTATCTCTCGTCTAATACGACCAATAGCTTTAGTCGGGTCGAGGAGAGAATTAATTAAAGGATTAATGTTTTATTATTTTATTCAGATATTTGATCAGTACGACATAGAGAGTCGACTAATTCAAAGGCGGGATGAAATAGATATTCATTCGCCATTTATCCGTTAAAGGGAAAATTAGAATTGATTGTTTTTATTGTTGGATTTGATTAATTAAATTAATCGATTGTTAATCATCGCGACCAATAGGTTTAGTCGGAACGAGTAACAAATTAAATCCAAAGACTTCGGCCAAGTGGCCAATGGGAATGGGGCGAACCCTAATATTATAAACTTTTATAGGGTTTTTGTGATTTACAATTAATTAAAATTAATTAGAACAATTAAATCGAATAGTCGAGATAATTAACTAAATAATTCTAAACCCCTAACTACAATCCCAATCCTAATTTAATCATATTATTAATCTAATAACTAGACAAAAATTAAATTATATATATACATAAATTTAATAATAATAAGATGAATTATGTAATCATATGAATAATAATAAAAAAATAAAAAAAATTAGAAAAAAGAACCAGGCTTTTATTAGGTGTGGCTAGGCTGAATGCTTATGGTATGCATCCTTCCATCCTGTGCGTGAGATCTATATTGAGGGGAGATCCAAGGGTGCTTAGCGGAGGCGCACCGTGAGTATGTATGAGAGCGCAACACCGGATCCGTAAGCATGCTGTACCAAAGAAAATAAGGAAAATATATACGGGACAGTGGGATCGAACCCAGGTCCCTTCGGTTCTAAGACTCCATTCAAACCAAGGGCGCTGCAGCCATTTGTTGTTAGAACCATAATCCCATTCTATTATATAAAAAAAACCATGAATTGACATTAAAAAAAACCAGACGCGCGCGGGGCAGATTCTCCTTCGTTTCAGCTTTTCTGGAAAACAAAACTTATGGCCACGTTTTTTTGTGTGTGGTCCTAAACCTGCAGATCTCAAAATCCAAACAAATCAACACTAAAATCAAATTAAAGGGCGTGGTTCAACCGCAAATCATTCCCCAAATTCAATAGAATCGTTAATTTGGGCTAATTTCTTCTAAACCTCAGTGCCCCCAATCCAAAATTTCCATAACCTAACAATGGCAGAACACTATACCTGCACCCAAACTCAAATTAGATGGCACAAAAAGCTTCTAAACTTCTTCAAGATCCAGCATATATAATCAAACACAATTTAAATTGCCTAAATATATGAAATCGGGATTAAAACAAAATGCCTAAACCGTGAGTGTATGGAGACAATTTCGCATGCTTTGGTCGCCTCTGTCGATCGGGTTAGCCTTAGGAAGGATCGAGGAAGATGATTTAATCCTTGGAATGGCTCGAATTCGCTTCAATAATCCTCTGCCATGGCCATTGAGTTTACGATTTTTTAGAGCTCCGCACCATGTCTTTTTTCGGCCAAAAAGACCCCCTCATCATTAGGACTTCTCTCCCATATATAACAGAATAATTAGGTTATCCTTTGAGTCCAAAATTCATTCAATCCAAGATTGAGATTTTGATTGAAAATCCACATCTAAGTTTTCCAATTTGGTTCTAATTCCATCCTTCCATGAATCGTGAACAAACTCTTGTTTTTGGTTTTTTATTTTTTTATTTTTTTTATAATAATAACTAATAGTAATTAACACTAATATAATAATAATACTCCTAATAGTATAATAGTTAGTAAAAAAATTACAAAAATAATAATTCTAATAATAAATGATAAAAATTAAATGGTAAATTGAATAAAATGAGCAAATATAAAAAATAAATTATGATGATTACAAACCCCAAAAAATAAGATAGATGGGCCAAACGTTTGGACCCAAGATACCTGTTAATTTCACCTCATTTTAAGTCAGAGTATTTTATAAGAGGGTGGGTTTGACAATAGGAGTGTCAAACCCCATGACTCTTAATTTTGACCCTTGATGAAATAAAAGATATAGATCTGATCGAGCAAATTTTGGGGTATGACAGCTGCCCCTGTTCAATCTTCTTAAACCTGAAGAGTCGGATAGACACGTTTGCCTATCGTGATCTAAAGGTAGAAGATGATTGAACACTGAAAATGCCCTGAAATTTGCTTATGTCGGGAAGAAGTCCTGTGGGAGATGGGCTTACAGATGCCACCCAAGGTAAATACCATTTCTCAGGATTGTGAAGCATATGGTTTCAAAAGGAACCACCTGCTTTGATTGTAGTACGGCCTAAAAAGGCAACCTGAATTTTGTGCAATGTTATGATGCATGCGATGTATGATGCAGTGAGCTTCTCAAAATAAATGAGAGTGATGTATGTATATGCATTATGCATGAATGAAGTAGGTTAGTTGGATGATGCATGTTTGTTAGTTAGGTTAGTTGAAGTATGTTAGTAATTCTGAAAAGAAAGATAAAACCTTTGCATGTTATTGATGATGTTTTAAAAGATATCACTGCCGAGGGACTAACGTGATAAGAACCCAATTGAGAAACCCCTTTGTAGATCCTTGTTGTAAAAATCCTTTGTAAAACCCTGTTTGCTTGGAAAAGCTCCTAGAAAGGATGGAATACGTCTTAAAGAAGACTGCCTGGAAAGGCTCCTGCACCATTTAGGATAATTTGCTATGCTTATAGCAACTTCACCTGCACCATTTAGGATAATTTGCTATGCTTATAGCAACTTCACCTGCACCATTTAGGATAATTTGCTATGCTTATAACAAACTTCACCTGCACCATTTAGGATAATTTGTTATGCTTATAGCAACTCACCTGCACCATTTAGGATAATTTGCTATGCTTATAGCAAACTCACCTGCACCATTTAGGATAATTTGCTATGCTTATAGCAACTTCACCTGCACCATTTAGGATAATTTGCTGTAACAGTCAGACGGAAACTGACTACCAAACGAGAATTGGATTTTTGTGCACCAGTCAGACGAGAACTGACTACCAAACGAGAATTGGATTTAATTGTACCATTCAGACGGGAACTGACTACCAAACGAGAATTGGATTTTTATGCACCAGTCAGACGGGAACTGACTACCAAACGAGAATTGGATTTTTATGCACCAGTCAGACGGGAACTGACTACCAAACGAGAATTGGATTTAATTGTTTTCCAGGACGAGAACTGGACTTTGCAAGGATTTGCCAGAACGAGGACTGGACTTTGTAAGGATTTTCCAGGACGAGAACTGGACTTTGTAATGATTTGCCAGGACGAGAACTGGACTTTGTAACGATTTTCCAGAACGAGAACTGGACTTTGTAAGGATTTGGATTTGCAAATGAAAATTGGGCTTTTATAGTATATGAATGTAATAGACGACATGTATATGCTGATGCGTATGTATGTATGCTGACGCTGGTGTTAATCCCAAGATTGAACCTGTTGAACTTGTTTACTCCATGCTTGCACCTATACCCTGACTATGCTTATGCTGGCTTTGTAATGTTTATGTATGCGGGTAATGTATATGTTGGCTGATGTAATGAGTGGAACGAAGTAATGTCTTCTATAAGACTACCTGAAAAGGTTTCTGAAGTGGATGTGAAAATTTGTATTGAAAAAGGCTACTGAAAAAGTTCTTAGCAAAGAATGAGGAATGTCTTAGAAAAGACCACCCACAAAGGTTCGTAGAATGTCTTAAAGAAGACTGCAAAGGATGCCAAATTGTTTTGAAAAAGACTACCTGAAAAGGTACTTAGAATAAGAATATCTCGAAGAAGACTACCTGAAAAGACACTTAGAAAAAGAATGTCTTGAAGGGGATTACCTCAAAAGGTACTTAGGACAAGAATGTCTCGAAGAAGGCTACCTCAAAAGGTACTTAGAAAAAGGAATTTCTTGAAGAAGACTACCTGAAAAGGAACTTAGAAAAAGGAATTTCTTGAAGAAGACTACCTGAAAAGGAACTTAGAAAAGGGATGTCTTGAAGAAGACTACCTGAAAAGGAACTTAGAAAAAGGAATGTCTTGAAGAAGACTACCTGAAAAGGAACTTAGAAAAAGGAATGTCTTGAAGAAGACTACCTGAAAAGGAACATAGAAAAGGGATGTCCTGAAGAAGAATACCTGAAAAGGAACTTAGAAAAAGGAATGTCTTGAAAAAGACTACCTGAAAAGGAACTTAGAAAAAGGAATGTCTTGAAGAAGACTACCTGAAAAGGAACATAGAAAAGGGATGTCCTGAAGAAGACTACCTGAAAAGGAACTTAGAAAAAGGAATGTCTTGAAAAAGACTACCTGAAAAGGAACTTAGAAAAAGGAATGTCTTGAAGAAGACTACCTGAAAAGGTACTTAGAAAAAAGAAAATGTCTTGAAGAAGACTACCTGAAAAGGTTTTTGGAAAAGGCGATGATTGTCTTAGAGCAGACTACCTAGAAAGGTTTTTAGAAATAGAATGTCTTACAGAAGACTACCTAAAAGGTTCTTGGAAATGACGATGATTTTCTTAAAGAAGACTACCTAAAAAGGTATGGTGTAATGTGTAAACCAATGTGTGTAATGCATGATTTATATGTATTTGCATGATGCTCCAATGACAGGTTGTTGATAACCCAAGCGTATATAGCTCGCTGGAGTTGTAGGTTTGTTTGATAAGGTGGGGTGTGATGCTAGCGCGATTCCCCGATACCTGTTTTTGAAGATCGTAGTTAGGAGAAAGATTTGTCGGATGTTGTAAAGTGCGAGAACGCCTTTCCCTTTTGTCGTGCGCCTTGCCCCAGTTTGATTTTGTGAAATACTCCACGCCTTTAACCTTTGGAGGTTCTCCACACCTTTAACCTTTGGAGATTCTCCACACCTTATGGGTTTGATACCCAATGCCCCGATGTTTAGTGGAGAAAGGATCCCCATGATCTCCAAGCCATGAAGGGAATGCCCCGAGGAATAACCTTGTCGTACCAATGTACTCCAGCGTTTAGGTTGAAGGGTGTGCCCTTGATCTCCAGGATATGGAGGACTATCCCTAGTGTTCTATCCTTTGTATTTGAATTCTTCCCATGTTTGACATGCCCCTGATTGTTATTTCTTCGAGATGTGCCCCAGGTTGATTGAACCTTAGGAAGAATGCCCCTAGTGAATAGGATGTTTGATAGCATGCCCCTGTGATCTTTGAAATTTTGCCCCTGTTTAGGAGAACCCTCTAGATGTGGTTCCCCCTACTCCGAGGTATTTATTATAAATGATCACCTTTGATTAAACCAATTTCGAGATTTCCTCGATGCTAAGTGTATATTCGTAGATGGCGTTGTACCCTTTGAGAAGTAACTCCAATGTAATGTGTATGCAAGTTTTGAAATCGAAGTCCGTACTATGAATTAGGACGGGATGATTTAGAAATGAATGCTTGAAGAAGCGCAGTGATTAGAAGTAGTTTTAACAAACTTTAGGAGTCAGTATAACAAAATCCTGCTTAGTATGCTTTCGTGGTTAACCTTGCCTCAATTAGGACTTTTAACTGTTGTAACTTGGCCTGGTTCATGTTTTAAGAAACAATGGATATAAGGCTCAAAAAATTTTTTTGTCCCACCCCTTTCTCCTTGATGTTCTCCAGATCCTAAAAATTCACCTAATCCAATGGATGTGCTTTGTTTGTAAGAAAATCAGTTCAGTTGAGCAGAAGCTTTTAGTGAAGATCCAAGCATTGATGTGAAGCTTTGATGGTTTAGCAGTCACAAGATTATCCTTTGTATTTCTCCTTTGTTTTGTTTTTACCCCTTATTTTGCATGAACCTATTCTTTTGGATTTGATTCATCGGGATGCCCTAATTTTTGCCTAAGTCATTTTGTTTTCTTTTCATGGAATTTTCTGTTTTGACTTAGCGGGCGTTTTTCTTTTGAAGGCTCCTTTTGCGATTTGATCCTTGGATATTGAATGTTGTGACTGCCATGTTGACTTTGATTTGTAAGCTTCACCTTTGATACTTCCTCGATCTTGAATGATGTAATGAGGAAGAAGATTGTTGTGAATGTCATCTCCATTACTTCCTCATTCTTGGATGAACACGAGGAAGAAGATGTGCTTGAACCTTTGCTTTGCTCCTTGCTTGAATCCCTGCTTGGATTGACAGATTCTCTTGACAACCAAAATACACCATTGAATTAATTGAAATCTACCCTGCCCCTAGTTAAAATCAAGGTTTATTTGAAAAGTAGAAACAAACTCCAACTCCTGGCTCGAGGGGGTAACGATGGATTAACATCCTTATATCTCCACTGTTTGGGAATTGAAACAATGCCTGTACATCCTCGGCTCGGTTTTACCTTGAAAGCACATGTTTAGCTGGACTTAGTTATTTGTATTCGTCATTCTCTCTCAAGTTTGTTAATAATCCTAAATCTGAAATTGAAAATAGAATAGAAATGTGTAGTAGTGAGCGAATGAATTGACTCCAAAACCTGCATGGTCATCCCACTAGAATTGCTAATCCGAAGGTACAATTTTTATCCTGAGAAACACTTAGCGATTCGTAGGGGTTGAAATCCTGAGCATGGCAAAACCTATTGATCCTAGGGACAATCTCCTTTGTAGATCTATTTATCTTGTTTTACTCCTTAGCTTTTTAGACTTGTAGAAGTGAGGGCAACCTCAAATTTTCCTTGGGCACGTCAAACCTGTCGGGAATAAGTTGTAAGCGGTGGGTTTTCTTCGTATCGGAACTTCATGAGTTTCCTTTTACTGAACCTCTTTTGCTTTTCCTACGGATAGTATCACACCATTTGTAACCCTCAGAGTTTGTAGATTGATAAAGATAGCCTATGACCCTTTTGCCCCTTGGTGGGGAGTCAACATATGTCGCATTCCCTCCATCATAGTCATGCATCTTTGTTCAGGGTATTGCCCCAGTTGGACTGACCCTTGCCCCTAGGTTATCGTAGAGCGTCCTTGTAAGTTTGGTATGTTCTAAGATGAACCCCTTTACGACTAGATACATCTTGAGTGTATCTATGAGGGAACTTCTTTGTTGAACTAATCCTTGCTCGATGACAACCCGTTACGGAAAGGCATGGACACGTGGCTGGCATGGTGAAAGGCATCCTCTCTTTCCTTAGTAGGACCGGGCTCACTCCCAATAATTGATCCTCCTTTCTCCATAGTCTATAATCCTTTGATTTTCTTCGAGAATTTCGGGAAACTGGCTAGCGTGGTAAGTGTGGGTGCGGGCGAAGATGCAAATGTAAATGTATGAATGCATGAAAATGCAAATGCATGCGTATACGGGAGACTCCTTTTTTTTTTGTATTATAACCCCTTGTATGTAATTCCATGCAGACGTGCGACAGATATAATCCTTAGGATAACCTATGCGGATTTAGGGGTGTCATTGGACCATAGCGAAATTCTTGCGAATTAGATGTTATGACACGCCAATAGAAATCCCTTAGATGAGGGAGTATGCAGAAGGTAGCGGCTGGTGACCGTTCAAGACAGTCACCAAATCTCATGGCCATCGAGAGGCCAATCAACGTGTACCAATGAAGTTGTCCCTCGTGGGAAGGTTCTCCATGCGGAACACAACCTATATAAGGACGATATTGGATGAAGTGAAATCCCTACAGGCTAGGGATGAAAAATGTATAGATGGGGATCCAAACCCTACAAGTTAGAGGGTGCGCGGAAAACAAACATGGAGTGACCGTTCAGGACAGTCATTAGATCTCATAGCCATCGAGAGGCCAATCGAACGCATGCTAATGAAGTCGTCCCCCGTATGAGGGATTTGATTTTTTTTAGAAGTAGAATCCCTACAGGCTAGGGGATACGCGTAGATGTAAGCACATGGTGACTGTTCAAAGTAGTCACTGAATCGCATGGCCATCAAGAGGCCAATCGACGTGCGTAAACGAAGATGTCCTTCGTGGGAAGGACACGCAGTTGTAAAATACAAATATATAAAAGGAAACGCCCCATATGTTAGGGAGTGCGTAGATGCGGGCGCGGAGTGACTGTTCATGACAGTCACTAAGTCTCATGGCCATCGGGAGGCAAATCAACGTGCATAAATATAGATGTCCTTCGTAGTAAGGACATGGTCTTAGAAATGGGGTCCCTGCAGGCCAGGGAACGCGTAGGAGTACCTGCAAAAATTAAAATGCAAGGCATCCGCAGTATATAAATTGCATATATAATAAGCACGTAAGCACATAAGCCCTAGGTTCATAGGTTCGACGTAACGGCTTAGGGTGCCTACCCTTCCCATAGGAATGTTCTAGAAGGTCTCATGGGATCGTTCGTAGCCGCCGAGACTTTTTGTCTCTTTGGATTTTGGAACAACTCATTAATCCATGAGGTTCGAATTTTAGGGGTTGGTTCCCAGAGAGATCAGCCAAATACCAAGTCCAGCCCTCAACAAGGTCAAGCCTCGTATCAGACCTTTCCGGATATTCAACCCACTCTGAGTGGAATTATAATAAGACTCGTAGGCGATGTATTTCCCCTCTGGTCATTATTATAATCCCCACGCTTAGGTTTAACGCAATTTATATATCCCAGAAAGCGATAAAACAACACATTCAAATAAATAAATATTTAATTGAATTGCGGTAAATAAATAAATCGTAGTGAATAAATAAAATTGCAGATAAATAAATAAATACAATTTAAATATTTATAAAAAAACCATAAACCCTAATCCTGGCAAATTAGCCAAACCCTAAAAATTCGCCAAAAACCTAAATGATTCGCCAAAACCTAAACCTTGCCAAAACCTAAAGGAGCATAATAATTTACAGTTTTGTTATCACTGTCCCCGGCAGAGTCGCCAGCTGTAGCAACCTGCCCTAAAAATTAAGACTAAGAGTCGCCACCTATTCTGAAGGGCGAATAGGAAACCCTACGCAGTTATGAGATTCAGGGTAAGTTATTATAATCAGGTCGAGGGAAGGTGTTAGGCACCCTCAACCCTTTCCTATTGGCTTTGAATCTAAGGGTCAAGTTTTATGGCTAAAAGTTAAGGTTAATAGCTAAGGAATTGAATAGGGGAAAAATTGAGATTTTAGGGAGGGGGACTCGCCTTGGTTATCCAAGTGCCTACGTATCTCCTTAGGGAGAATCAGAGTCAACGTAGTTCGGGCACAGGATTGTACGCCTTTGAATTGATTATGGAGGTGTTTGAAGTTGTTTTGAAGTGCGAAATTCGAAGGTATTTTGAATTACCTTATCGTAGTTGTGAACATCGCAGTGTTTGAAAGGATGTAAATCCGTAGTATCGTGGTTTAGTGTTTTAGATGTGGTTTTGGGCGTACAACCCTGCTTTAATATGGCACTGTTAGATGCGGTGATCAATAGATTTGATCAGTATAGCTAACAGATTAATGGGCATTGCTGGTTACTCAGATCGATAGATTGATCGTCGCGGGCAGCAAATTGAATGTGTTTTAAATTATATATTTTTTTATCTCTCGTCTAATACGACCAATAGCTTTAGTCGGGTCGAGGAGAGAATTAATTAAAGGATTAATGTTTTATTATTTTATTCAGATATTTGATCAGTACGACATAGAGAGTCGACTAATTCAAAGGCGGGATGAAATAGATATTCATTCGCCATTTATCCGAAGGGAAAATTAGAATTGATTGTTTTTATTGTTGGATTTGATTAATTAAATTAATCGATTGTTAATCATCGCGACCAATAGGTTTAGTCGGAACGAGTAACAAATTAAATCCAAAGACTTCGGCCAAGTGGCCAATGGGAATGGGGCGAACCCTAATATTATAAACTTTTATAGGGTTTTTGTGATTTACAATTAATTAAAATTAATTAGAACAATTAAATCGAATAGTCGAGATAATTAACTAAATAATTCTAAACCCCTAACTACAATCCTAATCCTAATTTAATCATATTATTAATCTAATAACTAGACAAAAATTAAATTATATATATACATAAATTTAATAATAATAAGATGAATTATGTAATCATATGAATAATAATAAAAAAATAAAAAAAATTAGAAAAAAGAACCAGGCTTTTATTAGGTGTGGCTAGGCTGAATGCTTATGGTATGCATCCTTCCATCCTGTGCGTGAGATCTATATTGAGGGGAGATCCAAGGGTGCTTAGCGGAGGCGCACCGTGAGTATGTATGAGAGCGCAACACCGGATCCGTAAGCATGCTGTACCAAAGAAAATAAGGAAAATATATACGGGACAGTGGGATCGAACCCAGGTCCCTTCGGTTCCAAGACTCCATTCAAACCAAGGGCGCTGCAGCCATTTGTTGTTAGAACCATAATCCCATTCTATTATATAAAAAAAACCATGAATTGACATTAAAAAAAACCAGACGCGCGCAGGGCAGCTTCTCCTTCGTTTCAGCTTTTCTGGAAAACAAAACTTATGGCCACGTTTTTTTGTGTGTGGTCCTAAACCTGCAGATCTCAAAATCCAAACAAATCAACACTAAAATCAAATTAAAGGGCGTGGTTCAACCGCAAATCATTCCCCGAATTCAATAGAATCGTTAATTTGGGCTAATTTCTTCTAAACCTCAGTGCCCCCAATCCAAAATTTCCATAACCTAACAATGGCAGAACACTATATCTGCACCCAAACTCAAATTAGATGGCACAAAAAGCTTCTAAACTTCTTCAAGATCCAGCATATATAATCAAACACAATTTAAATTGCCTAAATATATGAAATCGGGATTAAAACAAAATGCCTAAACCGTGAGTGTATGGAGACAATTTCGCATGCTTTGGTCGCCTCTGTCGATCGGGTTAGCCTTAGGAAGGATCGAGGAAGATGATTTAATCCTTGGAATGGCTCGAATTCGCTTCAATAATCGTCTGCCATGGCCATTGAGTTTACGATTTTTTAGAGCTCCGCACCATGTCTTTTTTCGGCCAAAAAGACCCCCTCATCATTAGGACTTCTCTCCCATATATAACAGAATAATTAGGTTATCCTTTGAGTCCAAAATTCATTCAATCCAAGATTGAGATTTTGATTGAAAATCCACATCTAAGTTTTCCAATTTGGTTCTAATTCCATCCTTCCATGAATCGTGAACAAACTCTTGTTTTTGGTTTTTTATTTTTTTTATTTTTTTTATAATAATAACTAATAGTAATTAACACTAATATAATAATAATACTCCTAATAGTATAATAGTTAGTATAATAGTTAGTAAAAAAATTACAAAAATAATAATTCTAATAATAAATGATAAAAATTAAATGGTAAATTGAATAAAATGAGCAAATATAAAAATAAATTATGATGATTACAAACCCCAAAAAATAAGATAGATGGGCCAAACGTTTGGACCCAAGATACCTGTTAATTTCACCTCATTTTAAGTCAGAGTATTTTATAAGAGGGTGGGTTTGACAATAGGAGTGTCAAACCCCATGACTCTTAATTTTGACCCTTGATGAAATAAAAGATATAGATCTGATCGGGCAAATTTTGGGGTATGACACACTGTAGTTTTTGAACCATTCCACATTCCCAAGCAACCTATCGATACGAGAGTGAATAGTATCATCAATGTGTCTGTTGCACCATGTAAAATACTCACCACAACTATCCATCTCAGCTAAACCATTATGAGCCATCATATCATGTAGATCAGTGTACTCAGATTCAGCAACCAGTCTCCCTCCAATTCTATCCTGAGCCCTCATGACATTGTTAAAATCCCCCATTAAGCACCAGGGGTCCTGTCCATTAGGTTTCAGATTATCAATGTCTTTCCATAACTTCTTCCTCTGCTCTAAAGTATTCTTGCCATAGATGGCAGTGAGCCAGAACTTTAATCTCCCTTGCAGGTCATGAATGCCACAATGTATGAATTGATCAGACCTCTTAATCAATTTCACATCAGTATTGTTATCATTCCAAGTGATCCAGATCCGGCCATTATCATGGTTGTTGTAGTTATCAATATAGTGTTCATACAGATTCAGCTTATCTCTAATCTGTTTTGCTTTAGTAACTTTGACTCTAGTTTCAATAAGGATCATAACATCAGGCTTTAAAACATTGAGACGGGAACAAATCTCTTTAATCTTGCCTGATTTATTTAGTCCCCTCACATTCCAAGAGGCTAACATGGCCCTCTATCAAGGGTCACTATAAGGTCATTCAAAACCCCTAGTGCTTCAAAACCATTTGCACAATTTAAACTTTGAGTACCAGTCAGAATTCTTTTACCTTTGTCTTTATTAGCAGATTTAGCTTTTGTCCATGGCTCATCATTCTTTTCAGTTTCTTGTGGAACCTGCTCAGTTGCTATTGTTGTACCCTTCACTGGACTGGTTATCACAGGATCTGGTGGCTTTTCTTTAGGCTTCCATTGCTTCTTTACTTTGTCATTGCATTTGTGCCCTACTCTTTGACATCTTTCACAGAAAAGAGGTTTCCACTCATACTCCACAGACTGCATCAGCTTCCTACCTTCACAATCCTTGATTGATATCTCTTTGACCACCTCTTTAGTGATGTCCACCTCAATAAGTAAGCGAGCATATGAAACCCTCAATTTGCTTGCTGTGCATTCATCAGTTACTAAAGGGACTCCAATGGCACTACCAATTTTGCTTAAACTCTTTGCTCCCCATAGGTGCAGTGGCAGTTTTGGGAGTTTCACCCACAGAGGGAGAGTTCTCTGCATATCTCTCTTTAGGTCGAAAATATGGCCTCCATTCCCTTAACATCAGAGGGATATTTCGCATGGTGTAAGGCCCTTGCATTAAGACGGCATCCATGTCCTCATGCGATTGGAATCGGATCAAGAAATACCCTTCATCGTGGTAGTATAACGCAGGGAGCTTCACAAAATTCCATGTCTTCTCCATGAAATTTTTCACCATGTTCATACTCATGTCTTCCCCCATCGCATACAATACCAGAGTCGATTCCCAAAACTTCACCTCAGTTGCAATGTCTTCATCTTCAATTTCAATCTCAATTCCTCCATTAACCACAGACGGAGCAACGAATTGCATAGACAAACCTTTCGCTGGATTGCGATTTTCCGCTACCACATCCACCCACAGTTTGCGTTCTTCGCCCTTTTTCGGATCTTCTTGAGCGTTGATGGCAACCTTTCGAACTTTTAGGGTTTCCTCTGTTTCTTCCTTCTCACTCAGATCCTCATCCTCAATCCTTCCTTCAAGTTGATCGGTAGTAGTCGCTGCCTTTGACACAGAAGCCTTCACCGGAGACGGTGGTGGAGGTTGGGATTCCGGTGGCGGTGGCGCCACTTTTGGTGGCCTTCCACGTCCCTTTTTCCCGCGCGATCCTGTGCCCATTCTTTCTAATATGTATTTTTAATTGTTGATCGTATCAAAAAATTATTTTTTACATTTGAAATATTTTCGTATTAAAAATAGAATATTTCATATTCTTTATATATTTTAAAAATCAATTTTTAAATCAATTTATTTATATCTAAAGATATATTCCTTTTTAAAAATATTTATGTTTATGTTAAATAAATATTTAAACTATTTAATTAACGTGTAATTGAAATATTATAATAAATAAAATAAATAATATGTTTATGTTTATGTATATATAATATGTTACATAAATAATATAATTAAATAAATAATATAATTAATAGTGTAATTGAAATATTATAAATATTACAATAAATAACATGTTTATGTAATATATAGATATCCAATGCAATTGTTAAACAAAAATATGAAATGGCTGAGTGGAATGTTGCCAATTCAATGACCAGAAGGGTGGGGGTTCGATACCCCTTAGCAACATTTTTTAAAAATTCAATCATTTAACATTTCTATAATTAAATAATAATAAAACAGTCTACGTGGAATTCATTTAACATTTTTATATATATGCAAGTTTGAGGAATTTTGTGATCAAGATGGTGGATCAGTGTTGTTGGGAAATAATAAAGCCTGTAAAATTACAGGAATTGGATCTATAAGATTCAAGTCCCATGATGAGTCAATAAAGCTATTGACTAGCGTTAAATATGTACCTGATCTGAAGAGAAATTTTATTTCTCTTG
Organism: Vicia villosa; assembly: GCF_029867415.1. Classification (NCBI taxonomy): domain Eukaryota; kingdom Viridiplantae; phylum Streptophyta; class Magnoliopsida; order Fabales; family Fabaceae; genus Vicia; species Vicia villosa. Next base: position 112,088,173 of record NC_081181.1, on the reverse strand, counting down.
GTGAACTCGAAAAGAAATTATATGTTTTCAAAGGAGAGCAAGGTATCCTAAGGGTAGTGAAAAGGTCGAAGGAAGTCTTGAGCGGCATCAAAAGGAAATGCCTGTATACCCTTGAGGTTGAGGTTATAAGTGGTTCAGTAGATGTAGCATCCATAAAATATGTGTCGAAGACTAAGTTATTGAAAAATAGACTTGGCCATGTCAATTAAAGAGGCCTGGTCGAATTATCGAAACAAAACCTGCTATGTGGTGACAAGGTCGAAAAGCTGGAGTTTTGCGAACCTTGTGTATTTGTTAAATCTGTAAGGTGAAGTTTAACAAAGGGAAACAAAGAATATATGGACCCACTGATTATATTCATGCTAATATTTGGGAGCCTGCAAGATGTCACTACAACATTTAGGCTCTCCAGCAACAATTGAAAAATGTTGCCAGAACTTTGGATAACGTTGCCTAAAAGAAAATGAGACGTTTTTTAGACGTCTCCTGTGCGAGCGTTGCCTATTTTCTAAAAGTATTGTCTAAACCAAAAGAATAGGGGACGATTATTGGTGGCCTATTAGGCGACGTTTTTTAAGTGTTGCCAGATGCGGCTACAATTAATAATTGTTCCCTTAAATCTGAATAAGGAGGAACGTTTTTAAAGGGTAGCCATAGCTTATAGGCTATTCTTTTACATTGTCCCCATAAAGTATACAATTTTGTGATTATTTTCTAAATAATATAGTCGATAATGACTGGTTTCAATAAAAAATGTCGATAATAACTTAACAAGATCAAATTTAACCATACATCCACAAAAGTTGTATTATAATAAATCTAGTTCAAACATTAATTCAAGATAGTAGCCAATACATAAAATGTCTAACATAATCATACTTATAATATTAAGTTTAATACTTTGAAGTATGACCCTAGCAAAATAACAAAAAACATAGTTCAGCAAAATAACAAAAAACAAGTTCAAGTTTAATGCTTTCAACTACAAGCAAATAAAAAATACATCATCCATTTCATTCAAATTTTTCTTCTTGGAATTCATCATCCCCATCATCCTTTTGAAATTCATCACATATGTTGTCCTCCAGAAATTCTGCATCTACGTCGTCCTCTTGAAATTCATCATCTGTATTGTCCTCTTGAGATTTATCATCTAAATCTATGTCGTCCTCTTGAAATTCGTCACCTACAACTTCCTCTTGAAATCCATCATCTACATCGTCCTCTTGAATTTCATTATCTATGTCGTCCTCTTTAGTTTCATCATTGATATCGTCATTTTCAACATCTTCATTGATACCTTGCTACATAAGAAAATAAAACAAAATACATCAACCATATATATTTTTGGTTTAAAGGACAATTAGGACATCAACAAGAATTAAGCCTCGCACAAATAAAAACTAAAAAATGAGTAAAACACACTCAATTATGTCCTTCACATTCATGTGCAAGATACTTTCTATCCATAGTTGATGATTATTCCATAAAATTTTGGATATTCATTCAGCAAATGGCTCTATTTATAGGGAAGATTTGTGGTTTGCGGAGGGAAAAATATAATAAAAAAGTGTACCAAATCCAAATGGTGTTAGGTTGCTTTTTGTGAAGAAAAGTGGAAGTTATGGTTCCCATGAACTTTGGCAAGCTTTAATCAAGAACAATAGGGTGACTCCTATACTATTAGATGGTTGCTTGTTGGTGTTTTTATTTTTCAAAGTTAGAAGCAACCAAGCATGGACTCAATGCATAAAGTTTTGTGATTAAAGTGACTTTTCCAAAATGACAACGATGCCTTTAGTGCAAAAAATGAAATGATTTAATGTACAAACACTTAACCACTTGGATAACGCTTCAATTAATGGTTTAAAGATTAAACTATGGAGATATTTCGAAGCAATATAGGCTACAAAAAAGATTTGTAGAGAAATGGTTTGAGTTTGCAACTTGGTTGATCATGGAAAAACAACTTCATGGTTCCATCTTCATAAATTCATATCTCCTAGCTCACAAATGATATGGAGGAGTTCTTGTACTTTTTAGAAAGTCCTAAAAATCCTCAACAACTTTGGTGTTTAGTTTTTTCTCAAATTCTCAAAGGAGCTCCATGGAAAATGGCCTCAAAGTTAGACATAAAACAACATCTCTTCTATAATGACAAATACAGCTAATAATAATAAAAAAGTTAGTATAAATGATAAAAATAATACAAACTAAAAGAATAAAATAAAATCAAGAAAAAATATTTTTAATTTTATTTTTTCTGAATAAAAAATGGTACCAGAAATACCGAAAAACGATAAAAAACAGACTTCTAATTAATCGGAAAAAAGAAAATGAATATATTAAAATAAACTACATGCAACAAAGATTAATAAAAAAGACCGCAAATGATCAAAATTGAATATTAAAATACCCGATTAAACAGACACTGACGATAAAAAAAGTGACTTCAAACTGCACCGAAAAATAAAGCGAGCGCACAAACATGATCTACGTGAAACGTAGATTCATAAAGCAGACAATTAAAAATCAAAACTCGAAATATTTTGCTTTCTAATTTTTGCACAGTGTCGAATCCTTTTTTACTGGTCTACCTGTAGAATCAATTTTTTTCCGAAGACAGTAAAATAATTCAAAAAGACGCTTGAGGCGTTAAAAATGCATGAAATGGTGGAGAATGAATCTGAACCATTAGAATGTAAGAATGAATCTGAACCATTAGATTTTAAAATAAATGGTGGAGATTATGTGTGAATCTTTTTTTATCTCTCCTCCATTATTAAAATAAAATATTTGGGAGAGATAAAAAAAGATTCACACATAATCTCCACAATTTATTTTAAAATCTAATGATTCAGATTCATTCTCACATTCTCATATAAAGAAGACATTCTCATATGATATGCCCTATATATATATATATATATATATATATATATATATATATATATATATATATATATATATATATATATATATATATATATATATATATATATATATATATATATATATATATATATATATATATATATATCTGTGTGTGTGTACACACCAAAAATACTTAAGTCGACATGGGAAGTCAGTAGGTATACAAGCAGCTATAACAGTGAGGTTGGTGTATAATCGATTAGGCCGGATCTGCTTTCTCTAGTTGGGTAATCACCTCTACTTTCTTAGACCCTCAACTTGGAGGGGTTTTCCCTCCTTCACCTCGGTGGCCGAAAGTCTGGTCGGCTATGACGGTTACGGATCCAATGAAATTATATGCTTTATTATCACCCAGATAACCAAATCCTAAATTATCAAACTTGTTGTGAACCATTCTCGATGCAGCTTCGTGTGTGGTAAGAACAACTGGCACAACTACGAAAAACACCTTTAATTTCGGTTGGATATGATGTGTTACCTCGATTTCATATGTGAGGCAACAAAGGAAGACATTAAAAGTGTGCCATTTTACCTCTTGGTTAGAATTCCACCAGCGATATAGTTGTTATGGTCATGGAATCGATCCCCATTGATAACTTTTGGAATTTTAAATTGGCGAAAACAGCCTTCACCTTGGTTTTGTTACTTAACTGACGGGTAAAACACAATTGAGTTGATTACATCTAATGTGGATTGCTTATTTCACCAAACCCAAATTAAACATATAACTTTTCAAATTGGTTTACAAAATAATTATATGAATAATTATATTATATTTAAAGAAAAACTTCCACTAATCAATAATTTTTTAGCATCCTGTAACTCATCATTCATCTCTCATTATTTAATGGTTAGAATCTCGTTCGATATTTCAAGTTCTTCATTCAACACTTCTTTCTCTATTAATTCATTCTTCAAAGCATAAAATTTGATGCTTTGCAAAATGAACAAGTATAGAATAAAGTTGAACAAAAACTAGAAGCATTGAGAGAGATTTTAACCATTAAAAATATGAGATGAATGAAGAGTTACAAAATGCTCAAAAAAATAATTAGTGCAAGATGTTTTACAAATACAACATGATTTTCCATACTATTATTTTCAAAATTAATTTAATATGTTATATGTTCAAAGAGGGGTTAGTGAAACAAACATTTGACATTACATATAATGAACTCAAATGTATTTTCTGTCACTCTAATGTCCTTTTGATGAGAGCTACACAAATAATAAAAAACCATAATTTCAATCTCAAACCCAATAATAACAATAACTACGAAGGACTGAAGCTGGCTAGGAATATGAGGTTTTAAGGTTGAAATTCGGGTAGATTCAATGGTTGTGGTACAAGACGTAAAGGGGAAGCAGATTACACATCGCAATGAGAACAATGTGGTGTCTAAGATCATTAGTTTGTGGGAGATGGATTAGGAGGTGGAAATCACGTATGTTCACAAAGAAGCATATCAGTTGGCCGACACATTAGCTAAGTACAGTTTCTCTTTGAAGGAGAAATGTAGATTATTTGTTGAGTGGCCAAAGGCTTTCGAGCATGTTCTTTGAGTGGATGAGAATAGTATTAGTACTCCTAGAGTTGTTTGCTTGTAGTTTGTTTTTCCCAGGCTTTTAGCCCTCTCTTCAATAAAAAAACATATAGCTTTCAAAATATTTCCTATTAAAACAACTAAACACCTCAATCACAATCTCAAACTCAATAACAAAAGTTAGATAAGAACAACAATAACAACATAAAAACTTAAACACCCCAATAAATAACAATGACAACATCAACATTAACATTCAATCTCAATCTAATAACAATGTTAAACAACAACTAAAAAATAACAATCTCTCAACAAAACTACATCAACATCAACAATAAACCTATAACAAATTTATCTAAAAAAACAACATATAACATTCAATATCAGTTTAAAAAACAAAAACAACAACAAGAATAAACCTTTAGGATTTAGGGTCTCAACAACAACATATCATCTTTGTAAGTGATGTTTGACGTATTAAATATGTGAAGAAGAAGTAACTAATTTATTTTGATTTTTCATTCAGGTAAGTATCGAACGAGAGTCCTAAACACATATCATCTTCGTATTTCCTTTCTTTTTTACGAGTTGGAGAATGATATGTGTTTATGCCTTTTGTTATTTAGGGTTATTCGTTTGAGTTCTATGTATGTTGATTTAGTGTATTGTTGTAGGAAATTGAAATTGAAAGCTACAAGATATATATATATATATATAAGAGTAATCTCGGTTGGAAAGCCTAACCGAAGTGAAAAATGGATTATTTTTTGATTAAAAATAAAATATGAATGAAGGTGCCACTTTTAATGAAATAAAAACATAAATCACAGTTACTGAGATTCAAAGTATGTACCCTTAATTAGTTTTACCCTTGATTATCTACTACAACCGATGGAATATATCATATTTTTTTAGAGAAAAAAATGGCGCATGCAGGAATTACACCTCAATTTTTGTTAGGTGAGATAAATTCGTTGTCATAAAATATGTTATTTGTAGTAGTGTGGGATCAAAAATCCACACATTTGTGAACTTATTTAATGAAACACATAGTATATATGCTTCACTACCATCAGTTTGAACCATATTTGTAGAAATGGATGAGCCCTGCTTTGTGTTTTAACAATCCTTCTTCCAATGCGCATTCTATTTGCAACTATAACATTAAGCTATCTTTTCATATTCTTGGATTTATACCTCTTCTTAAAATTCCTCTATACTTTGTCCCCTTTAAGAATGATAAAAAGTGTAGCAATAATCACATTAAGATTGATAATGTCATTCCCATGGGTAAGAGTAGTTACCAAATGGTCATAAGAACTTAGTAACGAGCACGTCAAGATAATTGTCTTATCTTTGTCATCAATCTTCACTCTATGTCTCACCTGATATAAGTGATCATATTTTTGAATATATTGACATAGAATGCAAATCAGATCCTTTCCGCATCTTTTGACTGTATAGTCGCTACTTTTGGGAATGATTCATTCATAAGCATCTTTGACATATACTAACTCTCCGATTTCCCCAAACTACCTTCGACGATGATAGGTCCATGATATGGTACATCACCTTGTCTGAAACACATAAGCGAATCAATATCGCAACCTTCTCCTCCATCTCTACCCAATTGGCATTCTATGTAACACCCATTTTCTAACCCCAAATTATAACATAACATTCATAGAGTAATCATGCATAAAGGAAAAAGGGCGTCACATGTTAATTTTCACTGCAATGAAAATCCAAAACCAACATACAACATTCATAATATGCACTAATCATATTGTAACACAAATTTAAAATCTCATACTTTCATACATTATGCATAAACGCTTGCGGAAAACAATAGGATTGCTATCAAAAGTTTCAATGAATATATCCCATACTATATTCATCTACCAAGTTCAATTAACATCTCCAAACATGCTATTTGAAATTCACCATCTTGGCTACATAGCCTTTAAACAACATATCCAAAATATCAATCAAAACATAGAAAATAGCAATCTCCAAATATGAGCATAAGTCTAAAGAAACCCCCCAAGTGTTACATGATCAGAGCATATGACTCGCTACCTAATTAAACAACAAACTCGGAAGCTTTTCAGCTAATCCTCAAACAATCTACTACTTGTCTGAACCTGCACGTTACCAACAAAGGGTAACATTCAAACAGAAGGGTGAGAATTCAAATTATTATAGAAAACATAATAATGGGAAATGCAAAACATAAACAAGCATATATTTCACAATTCACCACTCTTCTTCAAACATGCTTTCATATCCATATATCAGGGTTAACATGTTTAGAATCAACCAAACAAACTCCATCACACAAGTAATCATATTCAATTACCCACTCAACAATTGTAATCCAATAATGAAATATCATCAAGTATACAATTATCAATTCACAAATTTCCACATATATGCGTCAATTAACAAATAATCATTCCACACAAACCATACCACATATTCACACAAAACACAATTCACACTGACACGTGTGACTCAAGTGCGACTCTATGCAATATGCATGTGGATCCCCCCGTTATCATATCCGGTAAGCCGATTGTCATTCTCTAGAGACTAGATAACCACCTTAAAGCTCCATTCAGCGTTATGATTTCAAATCCCATTTGGCGTTAGATTTGGTAAAAGTAAATAACCTTCGCGAGATTACATAACATTGCCACTTTCAAAGACTCATGCTCGTGTACGTGTGCAACAAAACAAGACTCGTGCATTTAAGACGATCCCTCTATCTCTTAAACTACACAATCACATCTTCTCACAACATTGCACTACATACATAACATGATTTCAATTTCAAACATTGCATCCAATATCACACGCAATCAATCACATGTACTTAAGCAGAGCACAACATGTATTTTGCCAACCTTCCTCAATTCACATAATAATATACATATATTCAAGTATTAAGATTCTCTTAGAAATTCATCCATATACTACTCATAATCATGCCAAACAATTAATTAAAACTCATATTATTTAATCATAAATCAATAGCATGCAATTTCATAAAGCCAGAGCAAGAAACAAAAATATTCATTTCCAAGCTACAGGCCTCGCTACATGCCCAGAAGCTCGCTACGCGCGCTAAGTCAGAACGTCCGGCGCTACGCGCCCTCATAGCTCGCGACGCACGCTACGTTTTGCCAAAAGGTCTGTGCAGATTCAATCAGCGCGCTATACCGCGCGACGCGCCCTCTGCGTTTTCTGCAAAATTTTCTCTGCGATGACAGCAACCCATTTCTCCCAATTTTCAATCCAAAATTGTTTCCAGTCCAAAATTAAACACGAATTTCATACTTATATCATGTATATATCACATATAACTCAATATAATCACCAATGGCATGTGAGTTATGAATTTTCATGGAATCTATTCATAAACTAGGGTTTCGTGAAAAATCAATATATAATATCAATTCATATGATATAATCAGACCCACTCATAGAATCATGTAAAGAAACATAAATACAAGCTAGAACATTCATCAAGCTAGAACATTCATCATCAAAATCATGTTAAAACTCACAATTACATAGAAAGTAGCATAAACCCTAACATTTCTAGATTTCATGAAATTGAAAGATGAAGAGATTACATAAACAACACATTACCCAATCATGTAACCTATATTAACTTGGATTCTAATCCTTACCTCTTAATTCAATCAACCCTCTTGGTAAAATCTACAATCCTATCCTCTTTGTTCTTCTCTTAGCCTCTTTTCTCTTCTTTCTATCTTTCTCTCTTTTCTTCTAGTTAGGTTATCTCACAAAATCCTCTATTAGCTCTAATTGTGGTATTGAACTCAACCCACCTAACTATTCTTTCTAACTCAATTAGGCCCATTAGCTAATTTACTATATTCTACCAATTACTAAATTAACTAAAATTAACATAAAAACACACATTTAAATAATTATCACGCCAAACACTAATCAAATAAAACAAACAATTATCAAAACACCAAATAAGGCTAATTAAATAAATAACTAATAAAATCGGGATGTTACATCCTACACGTCGTTCAATATCATCTCACATGGTGTCTTCTATAGATTTTGTTGAGCCTATAGTTCTTAACTTTCCTTTTAATTAGAAATTACCCTTCTCACCGAACCTTGTCACTTCAAATTTTGTACTAGGATTAATCACCATTTGTGGGTCATTTCTCTTATAAACTCAACATTCTCACCATTTTTAGTCGATGTGAAACTTAATCACTCACACTTGAATTCATAAAAATGAATATGTAAAATTATTCAAGTAGAACTAATCTAAAGATATTATTTAAAAAATATATAAAATTGTTTAATGAACATACACTAACATTATAAATATTTTTACATTGTCATCCAATAAAAAAACATCAATGATGCTTGTCACTAAACTAATTTAAATATATTTCAGTGATTTGGTAGAATACATGTCGTTCATTGGATGTGTTAAAAATAAATCCCTTATTTCTTCATAAAAAATATATAAAAATTATAGAATAAATTTATTTTGATGAAATTGGACTAAACTACTAAAAAAAGTTATTTTATTTATAAATTTAACTTATTCATATTAATTTTGATTTGACCTATACTATTATATAATATAATTTTGAAAATTTAAAAATCTTTTCTATAAATTATTTATCAGTCCATTTTTCTAATTAATATTTTTTATATATAAAATTTAACATGTTATGCAAAAAAAAAAAAAAAAGAAAAACAAATGTTTACTCCCACTAAAATTATATACTACACTTTTGGTTTGTGTATATATAAGCACCATCTTGTTATGCATACATGTATATCACCCCTTAACAACATAGTGTCTGTGTTTAAAAACGACATTATGACAAAGAGCTCTGGCTTAGTATTTTTTATGATCCTTTTGATTTGTATAGCTGGTTAGGTCTCCTCTTACTTTCTATGTGTTATTCTTTTATTTATCGAATGTATAATTTGTTCTTTATTCGATGATTAAGTTCATTTAATTACTTTGTGATAACAGGTAAACCAGCATCAGTTGATGCGAGAGGTCACCTTGATGTCCCTTGCATGATTGATTGCTCAAAATTCTGTCAAGGAAATCCTAATTGCTGCGTTAAGGGTCAATGCATTTGTAAAGCTTGTCCTCCTCAGAATAATGAACTCATCATTGACACCAATTCTCTATTAAGCTAGAATGATGTTATCTAATTTGTTATAATATTCCATTCAATAAAAATGACTCTATATGGAATTTACCTTTTTCTTTTTCATTTTATGACAAGGTAATTTTTGTTCTCCATTTATTTATTTATTTATTTTATTTAAGGTTTTTTACAGACTATACATTAAAAAAATGAACTAAGTGACATGGTTATTAATTTTAACTAAAGAAGAACGGTTAAACCGAATTCAAATTTAAAAACAATTTTTTTTATCATAACGGAACCTCTCTGTAATTTTTTTGGAAATCACATGTTAAATTATAAACAAAAATAGCACATTTTTTTTGTCATAAGTTACTTTGAAATTTTTTTATATTAAATTATATGTGGTTTTACAATATTAATAAGTTATTAATATTATTTTTTACATTATATTATTAAGTATTTATTACTCTTTGTTCTTTCAATTTATTTTTTAATATTATTAAATAAATAATAATTTTATAAAATTATTCATAATTTTTAATATAAAATAAAATAATTTTTAAGAGTTTAATTGATATGTACTATTAATGTAAAAAAATTTATACTATAAATGCTTCATAAATATTCAATTGTATTATTTTGAAAGAAATAAAAACATTTCAAATTAATTTACGTTGTGATTATTTGATAGTGTAAAATTTATTTATACCATCAGTATATTTTAATTAAATTTATTTATTTTATTTATGAAAAATCTAAAACAATTTATAATATAAAACAAATATAATAATATTAAAAAAAATCAACTATTAGTTTGGAAATGGTTCACCTTCACCATTCAATATTAAGGGCGATAAGTATGACAACTGATATTCACATAAATAAATAAATAATGTACTGATAGTGACCCGTAAAATAAAAATTTTATTTTATACAATATAAAATTTAATTATATACAAATATAAATTTTAAATGAGTTATTTAATTATAAAATAAAAAATAATTATCATGCAAAAAAGATCTAGAAGTCTCCCTCTTATAAGAAAATAATAATAATAATAATAATAATAATAATAATAATAATAATAATAGAGAAAAAAGGATATACACTGATAGTGTAAAATAATTTTACATTGTCAACCAATCACGACCATGGTAAGTGTCAAGTCATATTACTATTTTAAAAAACGTTATAAGACATGGATGATTGATGAATCTCAATTGGATGACAATGTAAAATCATTTTACATTGTCAATGCACTACATTTAACCTAATAATAATAATAATAATAATAATAATAATAATAATAATAATAATAATAATAATAATAATAATAATAATACTGCAAAAAATGACTCCTGAGATGAAGAAATACAAATAAAAATTGATATTTTAAAATAAGGATTTTGTCTTTCAAATCAAGGCAAATTATTGATTAAAAAATTAGGAATAAAAATTTGTGGGATAAAAAAATTATTCTATGCTATATAAAATGTATTTATAATAAATGTAAAATTTGAAATGATTTACTTAATTGTAAAATGAACAATAATCATATAAAGTTTATTGTATTAAATCATTATTAAAAAAATTATGAAATGGAAAAAAATTAATATTTAAAAATAAGGATTTTGTCTTTCAAACTAAGACAATGATTAATTAAAATAAAATAGATATTGTGTTAATAGAGACCTGTGAGATAAATAAATTTTTAATTTTATTAAAATTAAAAAAGTAGATTATTAATGTTTTTAGTGTTAATAAATAAATAGAGAAAAAAAGAAAATGAAAATGAAAAGTGTGGGAAAAAGAAATGTGAGAGAGATATTTGAAAACTACTTAATATAAATTCAAGGTTGTCATGATGACAACCTTGAACACAATCTTAACCCAATGTTGACGTGTCATCTTCGTAGTAATCAAATGCTGACATGTCATTTTCATATTAACTTTGAAAAAAAAACACTAAATACACTAATTACCAATTTGAATTATAAATTAAAAAAAAAACTCACAATAATAATATTATACATACTCCTATTCTTATTCACTTATAAATTAAAAAAAAAAAGAATAAAACTCTTCATTCTTTTTATTTTAATTCAAAAAATAAAAAATTATTTTATAAAATTCATTTTAGTAATCACTTAAATTATAACTAATATACTACAATTGTGATAATATAAAAAGTAAAAAACAAAAAAAAAGTATATTAATAATTACTGTAACACCCTTCTAAACCCCGCGGAAATTAATAAAATAATTCAGAGTAAAACATGAAAACAAGGGTGCCACAATTCAATTTAAAACAAATTATCATAAATCAATTGTCATGCTTCACTTAGGGGAAAATCATCCATTTAACAAAATCATGTTTCTACACAGCGGAACATTAATCAACGGATAAGCATAACATCATCTATGCAATATCTCACAAAATTACTCCAATAACAACAAAATAGAGTATCATCATCAACTCTAAACTAGCGTTCCCCAAGTGTTACAATATTAGAGCATGACACCGACGCTATACTAAACGAACTGACTCATGAGCTAATCCTCACCGAGCCAAAAGCCGTTATCCTCAATCTGAAAATATCAACAGTAAGGGTGAGTCTCATTCACAATTAACAAATGTTATCGAATCATAAACAATAACACATCATAGTCACATTATCCATCCAATTTCATTATATTCAGATTGTCAGGAAGTACTCATCAACACACAACAACAATTAGAATACATTACCAAGAGACAACACCATAATTCATCCAAACAAATCATAATCATTACACAATCATCATATATTATAACATTGGACAATCTTCCATTCATGTTATAATAACACAATTAGCCTAATGCAAATGCAACTTTATGCATGTGGTACCAAAATCTGGGATAACTCATCTCACCGATCCACCATCGTCAAGGATACGGCAACACCCACTCACTAATTCCACACAATGGGAATTAGCTACCACTGATCCACCATCGTCAAGGATCAGCCACATGATGATTATGAAATGCATGTATCAACCATAACATGCTCATCATCAACAGTAAACAACCAAATGTCATAATCATCAACCACCACAAAATAAATAGCCACACACAGTTAATGATATTTCTCAACCATAATAAAATACATATTTTATACCAACAATATATGTATAACAAAAACCAATTACAACCACAACATCATGACAGGTAAATCATTCATTAATGTGCCTGTATGCATAAACCACCACACAGTGCAACAACAATAGCACCTCTCACAATCGTGTACCAAGTCCAATAAGTCAACCCAACAACAACAGTACATTTACATCATCATTCATCAAAACACATGATAACCATATTTTACCATGAAAAATATCCATTTGCATAACAAGCAGAAGCAACCACATTATCACAACACACATCATTGCACATATTCAACTATGCATACAACAATCATTGCACCTCATCAACCATACAAAACAAGAATAAACCACATTTGGGGAAAATGATACTTTTCAAAATAAAATCAAGTAATTGTTGTTTTATTTATTTCATATAGTAGAGCATTAAATTTAAGGAACAACGTCCAAAACGGCGTCTAAAACTGACTTACGGTTTGAAAGTTACACATTTTTACAATTTTCAAAGAAAACAATTATCGCTACAGCACGCGGCGCCACACAGAGTACGCAGCGCGTAACGAATAGAAATCACGCCTTCGCGGTGCAAACAAAGGTTCGTGGCGCGGAACGAGAAAATAACTACGCCTTCGCGGCGCGCATCTACCTTCGCGGCGCGAACTGGCAAAAGTCAGAGTTCTCATCGCAACTGACAGCATTACGAGATTTATCCCAAAATCCTCAAAACCCAAATCGAGTTATATCATGAACCTCAAATACCACCATATCAGCCACATACATGTTATAACACAAATATAACACACAAAGAGGATCATTTAACCGTCACAACAATCATATAATCATACAATTCATCACATCATACAATTCCCCTCAAAATCACCCCAAAACCCCCAATCTAGCATATAACCAATTGACACAAACAAGGCATCTAAATCAGTCCTATCATCTATAATATGATAAAAGATGTTAACTAGAAGAGTCCCCCTTACCTTAGCCAAGGATCTTGATTAGCCCTCTTCCTCTTCTGTTCCTCTTTCACGTATCAGCACTTCTACTCTTCTGCTCCTCTTTCACATCTATTTTCCTTTTTTCCTCAATTCCTTATTTTTATGAAAATAGATTTAATTTAGTAAAAGGCCTACTAACATAGCACCCCCTCTTTACTAAAACCACATCAAGCCCAATAACCTCTTTTTCCATAATTCTTCAATTGAATCTAATCAAATGCCAAATAATTATAAATGAATATGTAAAATTATTGATGTAGAACTAATCTGAAGATATTATTTGAAAAAATATATAAAATTGTTTGCTAAACATCCAAAAACATTATAAATATTTTTACATTGTCATCCAATGGAAAAAACATCAATGATACTTGCCATTAAACTAATTTAAATATATTTCAGTGATTTGGCAGAATACATGTCGCTCATTGAATGTGTTAAAATTAAATCTATTATTTTGTCATAAAAAATATATAAACTTATAGAATAAATTTATTTTGATGAAATAGGACTAAACTACAAAAAAAAAGTTATTTTATTATAAATTTAAATTTTGATTTGACCTATACTATTATATAATATAATTTTGAAAACTTAAAAATCTTTTCTATAAAATATTTATCAGTCTATTTTTTTAATTAATATTTTTTATATATAAAATTTAACATGTTATGCAAAAAAAAGAAAAACAAATGTTTATTCCCACTAAAATTATATACTAAACTTTTGGTTTGTGTATATATAAGCACCATCTTGTTATGCATACATGTATATCACCCCTTAACAACATAGTGTGTGTGTGTTTAAAAACGACATTATGACAAAGAGCTCTGGCTTAGTATTTTTTATGATCCTTTTGATTTGTATAGCTGGTTAGGCCTCCTCTTACTTTCTATGTGTTATTCTTTTATTTATCGAATGTATAATTTGTTCTTTATTCGATGATTAAGTTCATTTAATTACTTTGTGATAACAGGTAAACCAGCATCAGTTGATGCGAGAGGTCACCTTGATGTCCCTTGCATGATTGATTGCTCAAAATTCTGTCAAGGAAATCCTAATTGCTGCGTTAAGGGTCAATGCATTTGTAAAGCTTGTCCTCCTCAGAATAATGAACTCATCATTGACACCAATTCTCTATTAAGCTAGAATGATGTTATCTAATTTGTTATAATATTCCATTCAATAAAAATGACTCTATATGGAATTTACCTTTTTCATTTTTATGACAAGGTAATTTTTGTTCTCCATTTATTTATTTATTTATTTATTTATTTTATTTAAGGTTTTTTACAGACTATACATTAAAAAAATGAACTAAGTGACATGGTTATTAATTTTAACTAAAGAAGAACGGTTAAACCGAATTCAAATTTAAAAACAATTTTTTTTATCATAACGGAACCTCTCTGTAATTTTTTTGGAAATCACATGTTAAATTATAAACAAAAATAGCACATTTTTTTTGTCATAAGTTACTTTGAAATTTTTTTATATTAAATTATATGTGGTTTTACAATATTAATAAATTATTAATATTATTTTTTACATTATATTATTAAGTATTTATTACTCTTTGTTCTTTCAATTTATTTTTTAATATTATTAAATAAATAATAATTTTATAAAATTATTCATAATTTTTAATATAAAATAAAATAATTTTTAAGAGTTTAATTGATATGTACTATTAATGTAAAAAAATTTATACTATAAATGCTTCATAAATATTCAATTGTATTATTTTGAAAGAAATAAAAACATTTCAAATTAATTTACGTTGTGATTATTTGATAGTGTAAAATTTATTTATACCATCAGTATATTTTAATTAAATTTATTTATTTTATTTATGAAAAATCTAAAACAATTTATAATATAAAACAAATATAATAATATTAAAAAAAATCAACTATTAGTTTGGAAATGGTTCACCTTCACCATTCAATATTAAGGGCGATAAGTATGACAACTGATATTCACATAAATAAATAAATAATGTACTGATAGTGACCCGTAAAATAAAAATTTTATTTTATACAATATAAAATTTAATTATATACAAATATAAATTTTAAATGAGTTATTTAATTATAAAATAAAAAATAATTATCATGCAAAAAAGATCTAGAAGTCTCCCTCTTATAAGAAAATAATAATAATAATAATAATAATAATAATAATAATAATAATAATAATAGAGAAAAAAGGATATACACTGATAGTGTAAAATAATTTTACATTGTCAACCAATCACGACCATGGTAAGTGTCAAGTCATATTACTATTTTAAAAAATGTTATAAGACATGGATGATTGATGAATCTCAATTGGATGACAATGTAAAATCATTTTACATTGTCAATGCACTACATTTAACCTAATAATAATATTAATAATAATAATAATAATAATAATAATAATAATAATAATAATAATGCAAAAAATGACTCCTGAGATGAAGAAATACAAATAAAAATTGATATTTTAAAATAAGGATTTTGTCTTTCAAATCAAGGCAAATTATTGATTAAAAAATTAGGAATAAAAATTTGTGGGATAAAAAAATTATTCTATGCTATATAAAATGTATTTATAATAAATGTAAAATTTGAAATGATTTACTTAATTGTAAAATGAACAATAATCATATAAAGTTTATTGTATTAAATCATTATTAAAAAAATTATGAAATGGAAAAAAATTAATATTTAAAAATAAGGATTTTGTCTTTCAAACTAAGACAATGATTAATTAAAATAAAATAGATATTGTGTTAATAGTGACCTGTGAGATAAATAAATTTTTAATTTTATTAAAATTAAAAAAGTAGATTATTAATCTTTTTAGTGTTAATAAATAAATAGAGAAAAAAAGAAAATGAAAATGAAAAGTGTGGGAAAAAGAAATGTGAGAGAGATATTTGAAAACTACTTAATATAAATTCAAGGTTGTCATGATGACAACCTGAACACAATCTTAACCCAATGTTGACGTGTCATCTTCGTAGTAATCAAATGCTGACATGTCATTTTCATATTAACTTTGAAAAAAAAACACTAAATACACTAATTACCAATTTGAATTATATATTAAAAAAAAAAAACTCACAATAATAATATTATACATACTCCTATTCTTATTCACTTATAAATTAAAAAAAAAAAGAATAAAACTCTTCATTCTTTTTATTTTAATTCAAAAAATAAAAAATTATTTTATAAAATTCATTTTAGTAATCACTTAAATTATAACTAATATACTACAATTGTGATAATATAAAAAGTAAAAAAACAAAAAAAAGGATATTAATAATTACTGTAACACCCTTCTAAACTTCGCGGAAATTAATAAAATAATTCAGAGTAAAACATGAAAACAAGGGTGCCACAATTCAATTTAAAACAAATTATCATAAATCAATTGTCATGCTTCACTTAGGGGAAAATCATCCATTTAACAAAATCATGTTTCTACACAGCGGAACATTAATCAACGGATAAGCATAACATCATCTATGCAATATCTCACAAAATTACTCCAATAACAACAAAATAGAGTATCATCATCAACTCTAAACTAGCGTTCCCCAAGTGTTACAATATTAGAGCATGACACCGACGCTATACTAAACGAACTGACTCATGAGCTAATCCTCACCGAGCCAAAAGCCGCTATCCTCAATCTGAAAATATCAACAGTAAGGGTGAGTCTCATTCACAATTAACAAATGTTATCGAATCATAAACAATAACACATCATAGTCACATTATCCATCCAATTTCATTATATTCAGATTGTCAGGAAGTACTCATCAACACACAACAACAATTAGAATACATTACCAAGAGACAACACCATAATTCATCCAAACAAATCATAATCATTACACAATCATCATATATTATAACATTGGACAATCTTCCATTCATGTTATAATAACACAATTAGCCTAATGCAAATGCAACTTTATGCATGTGGTACCAAAATCTGGGATAACTCATCTCACCGATCCACCATCGTCAAGGATACGGCAACACCCACTCACTAATTCCACACAATGGGAATTAGCTACCACTGATCCACCATCGTCAAGGATCAGCCACATGATGATTATGAAATGCATGTATCAACCATAACATGCTCATCATCAACAGTAAACAACCAAATGTCATAATCATCAACCACCACAAAATAAATAGCCACACACAGTTAATGATATTTCTCAACCATAATAAAATACATATTTTATACCAACAATATATGTATAACAAAAACCAATTACAACCACAACATCATGACAGGTAAATCATTCATTAATGTGCCTGTATGCATAAACCACCACACAGTGCAACAACAATAGCACCTCTCACAATCGTGTACCAAGTCCAATAAGTCAACCCAACAACAACAGTACATTTACATCATCATTCATCAAAACACATGATAACCATATTTTACCATGAAAAATATCCATTTGCATAACAAGCAGAAGCAACCACATTATCACAACACACATCATTGCACATATTCAACTATGCATACAACAATCATTGCACCTCATCAACCATACAAAACAAGAATAAACCACATTTGGGGAAAATGATACTTTTCAAAATAAAATCAAGTAATTGTTGTTTTATTTATTTCATATAGTAGAGCATTAAATTTAAGGAACAACGTCCAAAACGGCGTCTAAAACTGACTTACGGTTTGAAAGTTACACATTTTTACAATTTTCAAAGAAAACAATTATCGCTACAGCACGCGGCGCCACACAGAGTACGCAGCGCGTAACGAATAGAAATCACGTCTTCGCGGCGCAAACAAAGGTTCGTGGCGCGGAACGAGAAAATAACTACGCCTTCGCGGCGCGCATCTACCTTCGCGGCGCGAACTGGCAAAAGTCAGAGTTCTCATCGCAGCTGACAGCATTACGAGATTTATCCCAAAATCCTCAAAACCCAAATCGAGTTATATCATGAACCTCAAATACCACCATATCAGCCACATACATGTTATAACACAAATATAACACACAAAGAGGATCATTTAACCGTCACAACAATCATATAATCATACAATTCATCACATCATACAATTCCCCTCAAAATCACCCCAAAACCCCCAATCTAGCATATAACCAATTGACACAAACAAGGCATCTAAATCAGTCCTATCATCTATAATATGATAAAAGATGTTAACCAGAAGAGTCCCCCCTTACCTTAGCCAAGGATCTTGATTAGCCCTC
Organism: Vicia villosa; assembly: GCF_029867415.1. Classification (NCBI taxonomy): domain Eukaryota; kingdom Viridiplantae; phylum Streptophyta; class Magnoliopsida; order Fabales; family Fabaceae; genus Vicia; species Vicia villosa. The sequence continues at coordinate 112,069,121 of NC_081181.1, read as the reverse complement.
TTCCTCTTCTGTTCCTCTTTCACGTATCAGCACTTCTACTCTTCTGCTCCTCTTTCACATCTATTTTCCTTTTTTCCTCAGTTCCTTATTTTTATGAAAATAGATTTAATTTAGTAAAAGGCCTACTAACATAGCACCCCCTCTTTACTAAAACAACATCAAGCCCAATAACCTCTTTTTCCATAATTCTTCAATTGAATCTAATCAAATGCCAAATAATTATAAATGAATATGTAAAATTATTGATGTAGAACTAATCTGAAGATATTATTTAAAAAAATATATAAAATTGTTTGCTAAACATCCAAAAACATTATAAATATTTTTACATTGTCATCCAATGGAAAAAACATCAATGATACTTGCCATTAAACTAATTTAAATATATTTCAGTGATTTGGCAGAATACATGTTGCTCATTGAATGTGTTAAAATTAAATCTCTTATTTTGTCATAAAAAATATATAAACTTATAGAATAAATTTATTTTGATGAAATAGGACTAAACTACAAAAAAAAAGTTATTTTATTATAAATTTAAATTTTGATTTGACCTATACTATTATATAATATAATTTTGAAAACTTAAAAATCTTTTCTATAAAATATTTATCAGTCTATTTTTTTAATTAATATTTTTTATATATAAAATTTAACATGTTATGCAAAAAAATTATATACTAAACTTTTGGTTTGTGTATATATAAGCACCATCTTGTTATGCATACATGTATATCACCCCTTAACAACATAGTGTGTGTGTTTAAAAACGACATTATGACAAAGAGCTCTGGCTTAGTATTTTTTATGATCCTTTTGATTTGTATAGCTGGTTAGGCCTCCTCTTACTTTCTATGTGTTATTCTTTTATTTATCGAATCTATAATTTGTTCTTTATTCGATGATTAAGTTCATTTAATTACTTTGTGATAACAGGTAAACCAGCATCAGTTGATGCAAGAGGTCACTTAGGAGTCGTTTGCATGATTGATTGCTCAAAAGTCTGTCAAGGAAATCCTACTTGCTGCATTAACGGTCAATGCATTTGTAAAGCTTGTCCTTCTCAGAATAATGAACTCATCATTGACACCAATTCTCTATTAAGCTAGAATGATGTTATCTAATTTGTTATAATATTCCATTCAATAAAAATGACTCTATATGGAATTTACCTTTTTCATTTTTATGACAAGGTAATTTTTGTTCTCCATTTATTTATTTATTTTTTTATTTTTTTATTTATTTTATTTATTTTATTTAAGGTTTTTTACAGACTATACATTAAAAAAAATGAACTAAGTGACATGGTTATTAATTTTAACTAAAGAAGAACGGTTAAAGCGAATTCAAATTTAAGTTTTAGATGAAACAATTTTTTTTATCTTAACCAAACTTCTCTGTAATTTTTTTGGAAATCACATGTTAAATTATAAACAAAAATAGCACTTTTATTTGTCATAAGTTACTTTGAAAAATTTTTATACTAAATTATATGTGGTTTTACAATATTAATAAATTATTAATGTTATTTTTTATATTATATTATTAAGTATTTATTACTCTTTGTTCTTTCAATTTATATTTTTAATGTATTAAATAAATAATAATTTTATAAAATTATTCATAAATTTTTAATATAAAATAAAATATTTTTTAAGAGTTTAATTGATATGTACTATTAATCTAAAAAATTTATACTATCAATGCTTCATAAACATTCAATTGTATTATTTTGAAAGAAATAAAAACATTTCAAATTAATTTACGTTGTGATTAATTGATAATGTAAAATTTATTTATACCATCAGTATATTTTAATTAAATTTATTTATTTTATTTATGAAAAATCTAAAACAATTTATAATATAAAACAAATATAATAATATTAAAAAAAATCAACTATTAGTTTGGAAATGGTTCACCTTCACCATTCAATATTAAGGGCGATAAGTATGACAACTGATATTCACATAAATAAATAAATAAATAAATAAATAAATAAATAAATAATAGTCATCTCTCACATGCTTCGTTTGATAAAAGGGATATTTATACTCGTTCCATTTTCATTGGATATATGTTATACTAGTCAAATAAAGGTGTGGTCTAATAAATTTATTTGATATGATATAAATTGTATTTAGATATGTATCAAAATTTAAAATTAGCTATTAATTTTTAGAATAAATAATAATTATATAAACTTGGTTGTATTAAATAATTAAAGTAATTATTGTTTAAAATAATATGTAATGTACTGATAGTGACCCGTAAAATAAAAATTTTATTTTATACAATATAAAATTTATTTATATATAAATATAAATTTTAAATGAGTTATTTAATTATAAAATAAAAATAATTATCATGCAAAAAGGATCTAGAAGTCTCCCTCTTATAAGAAAATAATAATAATAATAATAATAATAATAATAATAATAATAATAATAATAATAGAGAAAAAATGATATACACTGACAGTGTAAAATAATTTTACATTGTCAACCAATCACGGCCATGGTAAGTGTCAAGTCATATTGTTATTTTAAAAAAAGTCATAAGACATGGCTGATTGATGAATCTCAATTGGATGACAATGTAAAATCAGTGCACTACATTTAATCTCATAATAATAATAATAATAATAATAATAATAATAATAATAATAATAATAATAATAATAATAATAATAATAATAATAATAATAATGTAAGAAATGACTCCTGAGATGAAGAAATACAAAAAAAAAAATTGATATTTTAAAATAAGGATTTTGTCTTTCAAATCAAGGCAAATTATTGATTAAAAAATTAGGAATAAAGATTTGTGGGATAAAAATATTATTCTATACTATATAAAATGTATTTATAATAAATGTAAAATTTGAAATGATTTACTTAATTGTAAAATGAACAATAATCATATAAAGTTCATTGTATTAAATCATTATTAAAAAAATTATGAAATGGAAAAAAATTAATATTTAAAAATAAGGATTTTGTCTTTCAAACTAAGACAATGATTAATTAAAATAAAATAGATATTGTGTTGATAGTGACCTGTGAGATAAATAAATTTTTAATTTTATTAAAATTAAAAAAGTAGATTATTAATGTTTTTAGTGATAATAAATAAATAGAGAAAAAATGAAAATGAAAATTAAAAGTGTGGGAAAAAGAAATGTGAGAGAGATATTTGAAAACTACTTAATATAAATCCAAGCTTGTCATGATGACAACCTTGAACACAATCTTAACCCTAATGTTGACATGTCATCTTCATAGTAATCAAATGCTGACATGTCATTTTCATATTAACTTTGGAAAAAAACAATAAATATACTAATTACCAATTTCAATTATAAATTAAAAAAAATAAAACTCACGATAATAATACTATACATACTCCTATTCTTATTCACTTATAAATTAAAAATAAAGAATAAAACTCTTCATTCTTTTTATTTTAATTCAAAAAAAAATTTATTTTATGAAATTCATTTTAGTAATCACTTAAATTATAACTAATATACTACAATTGGGATAATATAAAAAGTAAAAAAGAAAAAAAAAGTATATTAATAATTGCTACTCATCAAAAATTTAAAATAAAAGGAATCAAGTAGGAATAAAAGTATTTAAAATTTTATTCATATTTTTATATAAATTGTTAATTAGTGACTAAATCATATGTTTAATTTTATATTATTATATAATATTTAGCTAATAATAAAATTAAAAAATAATAATATTAATAATCATAATAATAATATAATATTCTACTAACACTATTAAAAAAAATAATATAATCAACTATCACTATTAAAAAAATTATAATATAATATTCAGCGAATAAGAATAATCAAAAATAACAATAATAATAATAATCCTCAACGATTTTTGGATCAATAAAGTTCTTTATTTCCAAAAATAATAATAATAATAATAATAATAATAATAATAATAATAATAATAATAATAATAATAATAATAATAATAATAATATTCAACTAACACGATTAAAAATAATACTTTTATAAAAGTTTTAATTATTTATCTATTAAGATATATTAGAAAACTAAACAATCTAAATACAATTTTAATATATATTAACTATTGAAAAAGTAGAATAAAAATAAATAACTTTTATATAAATAATAATAATAATAATGTAATACAATGTTATCACTTTTTAAAATAATAATATTAATAATAATAATATAATTAAATATCACTATTAAAAAAATTGTAATATAATATTCAGCGAATAATAATAATAATAATAATAATAATAATAATAATAATAATAATAATAATAATAACAACAACAACAACAACAACATAATATTCAACTAACACGATTAAAAATAATATTTTTATAAAAGTTATAATTATTTACCTATTAAGATATATTAGAAAACTAAAATATCTAAATACAATTTTAATATATATTAATCATTAAAAAAGTATATAAATAAATATAAATGAATTTATATAAATAATAATAATAATATAATATTCTTCTAACACTATTAAAATAATAATAATAATATAATCAGCTATCACTATTTAAAAAAATTATGATATGAATTTGGATCTTGACATGTCGGTTGTTATTCATAAAAATAAATAAAAACAATAATAATAATAATAATAATAATAATAATAATAATAATAATAATAATATAATATTCAACTACCACGTTTAAAAATAATGTTTTTTATAAAAATCATAATTGTTTATCTATTAAGAAATATTATAAAATTAAAAAATCTAATTACAATTTTAATATATATATATATATATATATATATATATATATATATATATATATATATATATATATATATATATATATAAATATATATATAAATATAAATAACTTTATATAATAATTTATAATTTAAAAAAATAAAAGAAGTAGTTAATGTAGAAATATTTTATTAAAATCAATTAGAAATTTATTTTCATTAACCTTTCTTTATAAATAATAATTAAAATATTTTTAATTAACCAATATATTTAAACCTCGTGAATATGTTAATAATGAATAATAATAATAATATTGATTACTATTTGCTGCCATGTGATTAATATTTTAAGTTCTTGATAATGATAAATGAAGGGCTATAATATTTTTAAAGTTAACGGTGTGTGATTTCAAAATCGTATTCAATAAAATAAAACATTTTGAAATATTTTTATTGAATAATTTTAATGACAATTAAGAGTGATGAATGGTTTAATTTGCTTTTAATATTAATTAAACTTTTGTTGAACGGTATTCTTAAATGTACGAAAATTTATTTTCAATACTTTGATTTTGAACCCAATTATATTCTTAATCGGTAACTGATCTTGCGAACGTTGATGTATTATATGAAACATTCTATTTTGTTGAATGAGTCTTAAATGCGGTAATAAAATTTCATAAGGAAATTTTCTTTTTTAAATGAAAAAACAAGAGGTCTTTAATATATAGATTTTGGGATGAAAAAACATAAAGATGTATACGAGAAAAATTATCTTTTCAAAAATTAACGTATTTTGGGTTAAAATATCTCTTTGGAATAATATTTCATGCAAGCTTTTGTGTCCTCTATCTTTCGAGAAGAGTCTTTTAAATCGTGGAGAATTAGTATAATACTCATAAAATTCTTAAGGACATTGCACTCTACACGTCTCAAACTATCTCATCAGTTTTTATTTTGCAGGTCTTCGTAGTAATATCAACTGCAATCCAAAAGCTCTAGGATAGTTTCATTTTTTTTCATCTATTCAAATTAATTCCATGCACGTAATTTTCCGTATAAATTTTAGTTTTATTGTTTTGATCATATTTGAATTCATTTCATAAATATTATTTTGATTCTATTCTAATTCATTTCATACTCATATTCATATTGTGTAATATAATTTCTAATTATTATTTTTCAGGCTTTACTTATGCTTCTACAAATAACAATCTTAAAACGAATTTAAATATATGCTTTAGTTTAGTTTTTTTGTATTGTATTTTTGTCTAATTTCCTTCCTCTTTCTTCTCAATTCAAGAACAATAGTACTTATGTTTTCTTTCGAATATTTAATTATTATTGTAATCATATTTTATACTCATTTTTTTTTTAAAATAAAAAATAATTTATTAAATCAAAAAAACCTTAAGTACAAGCGATCTCAATCGGATCCAGTCACTAATCGGGCACACTGGACTATAAAACACAGGTAAGAATAAAGTAAAACAGTTATCACCCCTTTATCATTAATATAGCTATATATTTTCTAAGTTTCTTTTTATTCCACCCCTTATACACCAATGTATCTATTATTTTCCTTATCAATAGGGTCTCCAAAACTCTTGTTGTTTCTAATCTTCCAAAGCTCATAAATTGTTTCTGAAACCGCCATTTTGATGATAGCGGCTCTAGCACCTTTACCCTTTGTTTGTTGTAGAAGCCACTTAAATTCATTATGCCAATCCCCGGGAGCATGGTCGATTTGTGCCCAATTTACAACCTTCATCCATATCATCTTCATAGTTTCACATTCAAAAAATAGGTGATTCATCGACTCTTCCTTTGAACAAAAACAACAGTTTTTACTATCAAGCATTCTGTATTTAAATAATCTGTCATTTGTTGCTAGCCTTTCATGACAAGCGAGCCATAAGATAAAATTGGCACGGGGTCTCGCGTGATTACCGTAGATCAAGTTTTTCCACTCTACTTTCTGACCACAGTCTTGCAATCTACTATATAATTTGCTCATATTGACATATCCTCCCACCATGATTTCTTCTAAGTTGTCTAACTTTTTAAAATCATCTCTCTACTGGAGCACTGCTTTCATAATCCAGGAGTATTAATCTTACTCTCCATATCCAAAAGATAGTTGTTCTTAACATAGTAAGCTTGTATCCATTTTACCCACAAAGAATCTTCTTTACCACTCAAGTTCCATAACAATTTCATTAAGTTGGCTTTATTACATATCTCAATATCAATGACATTCAAACCACCCTGACTTATGGGTTTACAAACCTGCTTCCACGCTACAGGTGCCTTTCGACTACCTTCGAACCCACCTGTCCATAAAAAAATACGGCATATTGTTTCAATTTTTTGTAGAACAACCTTGGGGAGAAGAAAACAGTTGAGCCAGTAATTATTTATTGCAAACATAACACTATTAATCAGTTGCAACCTTCCCGCATATGTCAAAAGACGAATTGTCCAATGCTTTATCTTATTAACGATCTTGTCTCTCAAAGGAGAGTAATGGTGGACATATAATTTCTTGTCTATAACAGGGACACCTAAATATTTAAACGGAAGCTTACTTCATGGAAACCCGAGGCTTTGAGAATATCTCTCTTAGTCATCACATTGACACCAGCGCAATACAATCGACATTTTTGTGGATTTACTACCAAACCTGTTGCTTTTGAAAATTTCTCATATGCTGCCATCATCATTTTAACTGAAATCTTGTCGCCTCTAGAAAACATTAAAAGGTCATCCACGAAACAAAGGTTTGTGGTTTTCAGTTTATCACATTTTGGGTGATAATTGAAATCACAATCTCTTTGCATCTTGTAGAGGTATCTATTAAGGCACTCCATTACTATGACAAACAACATTGGTGAGATAGGGTCACCTTGTCGAATCCCCCGCTTCGCTTCCATGATATTAGTGTGGTGACCATTGACATTAAATCTGTATGAAACGGTAGATACCGCTGTCATGATCCAGCCGGTAAATTGGCGAGGACATCCCACCTCATTCAAGATTTTTTTCGAGCGCATTCCAATTAACTGTATCGTAAGCCTTTTGAATATCCATTTGCATAAAGCATCTCAGGGATATATCTTTCCTCTCATAGCCTTTGATCAATTCGTACGTGAGAAGAATATGATTATGAATTTTATGTCCTTTCACAAACGCGGCTTGATTATCACCAATTATCATCCCTAACACCTTACTCAGACGATTGGCTAAAATCTTGGAAATGATCTTGTAAAGGGTACTACAACAGGCAATGGGTCGATAATCTTTTATCTCCTTCGCACCGTTATGCTTTGGAATGAGAGTGACACTTGAGCAGTTCACCGCCTTGTACATGCGGTTGTTGCTGAAAAAATCGTGAATTGCTGCCACCACATCCTTTTTAATTATTTGCCAAGCTCTCTTGAAAAAATATGCCCCAAATCCATCCAAACCTGGTGCCTTATCGTTACCAATGCCTTTGAGGGCTGCATTTATTTCATTTTTTGTGACAGGGCCAGCTAGCATCTCCCTCTGGGTTGTATTAAGCTGACTGCCGTCTCGCAATGCACTAACGTCAATACCATCAAGCTCAATTGAACTCTTCCCCATCAGATTTATATAGAATGCTAAAACTTCATTTTCCATTTCCTTCTGATCCGTAACATATGTACCATCCCTTTTTTGGATTTTCTTCATGCTTTTGCCTTGTTGTTTCATCTTGATGGAAGCATGAAAATATTTGTTGTTTCCGTCGCTCAATCGCAGCCAATCAATTTTAGCTCTTTTTCTCAACATACTATCTTCCATTTCTTGCAAATTGATCAGATTATCAGAGTACTCTTTAACCTTATTTATCTTTTCTCCATTCATTCTATCGGCTACTAGCTCATTCCGCGCATTAGTTAAGTTATCTCTAGCCTGTGTAATACTTCTCTTCATATCAAAATGTGGTTTGCTTAACTTTCTAATATGGGGTTGTAACCTTTGTAGTTTTTTCCACACAATAAACATTATTATTTTAATATAGGTTGTTTATTGTTGTTGTAATTAATTTCCGGTATTTCTATTTGAAACTTTATCGTATTCGAATAAAAACCATAGCCTTAGAATGAAGATGGAAATATAAGACTGTTGCAATCATTTAGATTTTCAAATTTCTAAAAGTATAATACACATGCTTTCATCCAGATATGACTTACCAATTAGATTGTTTTTGTTTAATTTATTTTCTTTCGAATATAACCATCCAAATAATATTTAATTTATATTTAATTGTTAGTCTTTGGTTTAATTTCCTTCATCTCAACTTCAAAATATTTACATGGAATAGTTGATTTGTTATTCTTTATAAAAAATAATTTATTTCTTTAAACATATTGTTTCTAACAATCTAGATTCTTACACTATAATTAGTACGTATCAATAATATTTAATTTTTATTTTAATTGTTCTGAAGTTTTATTTTTTTTATTTCTTTTTAACTGTGACCAATAATAATTTATGAATCTAAGTTCATATTCAACCATTAATGACTTATTAAAAGAATTAAAACTCATTTCTCACTATTTATGATTATTCATCAATTCCGAGTCTTATTTATAAAAAAATCGAAACTCCATTTTACAATATTAGTGACATTATCTACCCGTCAAAATTTTAAATTGTCAGTTAGTATTATATTAAAAATATATATATAAGTTAGTACAATAATTTTTAAAGTTGGATTTTTGTTTCAAAGCAAAATCGTCAAATTTTCCTTTTATTATTCCAATTAATTGGTATTCGAAATTGTAATGTTTAAAAATCGATAATAAAGCTAATAAATAATAATGCTAATAAATAAAATATTTATTTAATAAAAGTTATATGATCTAATTAATAAAATAAAATCAATAATAGTGCTAATAAATAAATAAAATTATTTGATCAATACTATATGATCTAATTAATAAAATAAAATCAATAATTGCATATTTAACCGTTTGTGTATTATATAGATTTATTACATGTAAATGTTTTATATATAGAATAACATGATTTACTACAACATAATTTCATAATTGTGCTTTTGAAATTTTGATATCTACATATTTTTCACTACGATTGTTACAATTTGCATAATTGTGCTTTTAAAATTTTAATATCTACATATTTTTCCCTATGATTGTTACAATTATATTCATGTGTACTAAAATTAATTTAAATTATAAATTAAATGTTAAAATTATTATACTTCAAGTAGTAATATTTCTATACTCATAATGTTTTAAAATAATTTACTTATTTTAATATATAAATGAAATCATAATAGATCTTCTGATAATCTAGAAGAAACAATAATATAAAACACTTTTTGCATTATTGTTTCTCATTAAAAAATTAAAGTATAATTCCAAACCTAATCTAAATGGATTATAAAGTAATTTTATATGCAAATAAAAAATTTAATATGAATTATTAAAATATAATGTAGTTTTATTTCAAATATACTCGTGCTAGTTTTAATAAAGAAAGAGAATGAGTGTATGTAATATTTCATTATAATTTAATTGGTGAAGTTTGAAAAGTGGATGCTTCATATCACGTTGTAATAAGAGATGATAATGAAAAGAAAGTAAACATTACTTAATTACTTAAATGTCTTTTTTTAGTGGAAATAATTTATTGTGAAAGGAAAATTTAGGAAGTTCATCCAATTGAATTGTTATGGATAGTTAGTAGATAGTAATGAAGAGAGAGAATGAGTGTATGTAATATTTAATTATAATTTAATTGATGAAGTTTGAAAGTGAATGTCACATGTCACGTTGTAATAAGAGATGAGAATGAAAAAAAAGTAAACATTACTAAATACTTAAATGTCTTTTTCTTAGTGGAAATAATTTGCTGTGAAAGGGTAATTTAGAAAGTTCATACAACTGAATTGTTATAGAAATATAGTAGATGAGTACTGAGTAAATTATGAGTTATCTGAGACTATTTTGTGAATATATACAAATATTAATTAAAATATTGAGTATATAAACAAAATAAAGGTATATATAAATATTGAGTCCAACTCAGTCCAACAATCAACCCCCTCTCCCATATTTAGAGGAGTACGTCGGATCATGGAGAAGTAGTTTTCTCCTTCTTTAGAGATGTAGTTTTTCTCTTGTGACCTAGATAAAGCAATCAATATATCATACATGTAATGCCATGTACGACCAATGATAAATGAGTGGTAACAAGTTTGGGTTGGGCAACCTAAACCATGATAGGGTGCCCTCCTAATATTGTTTCTGCACTAGACTATCCTTTTTGGGTGAGGTGTTTTCCATCCCATAATAGAACCTAAGAAGAAAAGGCAGATGTCTACTAAATTATCCTAGTCCACAGTTCCTCAAACACTAGACTTTGGAAATGGAGAAGTAATTTTCTCCACGCATATTGCGATCCTCGTGATTTCGTGAGTCCCTCAAGAAAAACTAGGGGAGTGTCCATTTGGAAAGCTTGGGGAAAGCACCTTAAGTGAGCTTGTGGATAATTCTAAAAGATATCAACCATATCCTTAATGCAGATACTTTGAGGTTATTGGTTTTCTTCTTAACAATTGTATTACCGCCCTTGGCATGCCTCCTTTGTAACCATGCCTTTCAGGTTTATCAACGAGAACGTTTAAACTTTATGGTGATTTATTTTTCACATTTAGATTCCATCATAGTTTATACCTTATTTTTGAAGTTTAAATTGCCTTGGTTGCAAAAATTTACTGATTAGGGGTGAGTCTCTTGAGCGTTGCTCTAGACTCCCCTTGGTGAGGATCCTTTAGCAAAGGTCTGACAAATAATTACCTTGTACAACATAAAGAATCATTAGGTGGAGGGCCAATATATAATTATCCCAAAGGGAGCCAAGGATGCTTCAATGAAGATCTATCATATAACTACCCTGTAGGGCGGCGAAGATCCTTCAGTGGAGTCCAACGTATAATCACCCCATATGGAGGAAAGAATTCTCTAGCAAGGATCAAATGTTTAATTACTCCATAGGACCACAAAGATCCTTCAGTGAAGGAACAACATATAATTACCACGCAGAACGTCAATGATCCTTTAGTGAAGGACCAATGTATAATTACCCCGTAGGATAGCAAGGACCCTTCAGTGAAGGACAAACGGGTTAGGATCCTCTTCATCTCTCTCTCTCTCTCTCTCTCTCTCTCTCTCTCTCTCTCTCTCACTCTCTTTCCATTTTCTCGATTATTATAGTTTTATGTGTAAATGTCACATATTCCTAAGACATGTGACATGTTTAATAATTATTTAAAGTTATACACATAAAATTATGTTAATGAAATTTTCTATTTCTTTTAGGAAATATAGATGATCCATACCCAGAACTAAGACCCCTCATCCAACTCTAAGTGTGATTAGTATATAATCATGGTAATTAGGAGGAATTAGTGTTAGATTAATATAAGTCTCCTAAGACTAAGCTAGTAGTGGCATTGATTAGAAATTTAGAGAAAATAGCAAGGGAAAATGAGTAATATCCTAGTACAAGTTGTAGTGGTGAAATTTTGAGACCAAAACCATTAATTGACTTAACTCATTATTTTAGTGAAAATCACCACTACGCTTTATAGTTTCCAAAGGAAATGGGAAAAGAGCTAAATAAACCCAGAGAAGTTTTTAAATCAAAACTAATAAAAAGCAAATATCTTAGGTACGGAGATTTATTATGCATGGGGAATGTGTTAGCACCTCTCACATCTGTGGTACTCTACAGGAACCTTTTTGTAAATTTGTGTTGTTAAAAAGAAAGAAAGTGTACAAAAGAAAGTGTTTGTGTTTGGTTTTAAAAACATGCTCGGCAAGACATAACATCTTGTCCCTACATACCTCCTAAGTACATTGGAGAATTTAGAGCAATTGTAGTTTCACTTAAAAGGGAAACAAAAGGTTTTGGTTAAAAAATGAATAGACACTTTATCATCTTAGAGGAGAAAACTCAGCCAACCATACTTGAACATGAGAACAGATGGATCCTTTGAATCACAAATAAAAGAAGGACTTTAAATTGGATAAATCGACAAGTATGCCACTAGCTCTTTCAAGTGGAACAGGATCAATCATATCAATCAATATCAAGGGGTTAGGGTATTACAACTCCACTATGAAGATTAATCATGCCTAAAAATTTTAGAAAAAAAGATCTTAACAAGAAATGCCATAAAAGGTAAAAGTTTTTAAAGAAATTTTAAAAGAGTTTGCAAACATAAGACGATTTTAAAAATCAAAGAAGATGGGAGGAGATGAATGGGCTATCCTAAAGCATAATGTAAAAGCTAAGAAAAAGAACAGTCTAACCAAACAAGAAGCCAACACTTGACATTAAGAAGTCAATGTAGAATACCCATCCTTTGGATTAACCAACCAAACAAGCATAATACCAAGATATCAGATGAGTACATATCCATACGTATAACTTGCACAAAGCTTTGAAAATACAACATAAGAACTTGAGTCAAAAATTGGGCTGAGTAACAACTGTGTACAGATGAATTCCCATTCACAATACCTTGGAATGAAACCTCAAGGACTTTATACAGAATAACCTTCACACATAAAGAAAAACCTACCTAATGCCTTGGAGTAAACTCTATGGACTTCCAGAATATCAACAAAAAAATAACTAAGGTATCAAGGAGATCAGTCCAATAGTCCATCCTCCAAACTCAGGGTATAGTAAGCAAAGTCCAAGTTCTCATTAAGTTTTTTATGGTTCAAGTTGATTATTAATGTCTTAAGAACAAAATAAAGGTCCATGTGAACAAAAGAAAAAAAATTACATAAGCATAAACATGATAATTGATGATGAATGGTAATATAAAGCATAAAGCAAAATAAAGATAAGAGAAAACAAAGTAATAAATGAAGCATAAAATAAAGTTAGATGTTAATAGTCAGTGGTTAGAGATTGATTCTCAATATTAATGATCAATAATGGTTGAACAATGAACTTAAGTTAAAGTTAATAAAAACTCATCAGAGGATTGATAGAATCAAAACCTCTACACAACAAGTTTTCACATTTCTTGAGCCTATTGTCAAATAATCAACCATCCTTGGGCTTATAAACATAGGTTTAGGCCGCAAATGATGATTTTCCGATATGAGACAAATTTAGCGCTATGTTAAGTAATCGCAAGTAACTTATATAGAAGTCACCCTACAATGAGGTCGGTCAATAACAATTTATGTGTTTAAGAACAAGTTAGAGAAATAATATAGAAAATCATTCTCCAAAAACTTTCAACACATATAAAATAACAAACATAAACAAGAAGGGAAAAAAGATGAAGAGGGGAAAAGGATTGAAATTAAAACCATGGTTCCAAATGAATTCCTTTTGATTTTTATGGGATTTCATCTTAATGATCCATCAAAAGATTGATAAAATCAAAACCTCCACACAATGGATAATCAAGACTTACACCCACTAATCAAAAAGAAAATAGATGGAGGGAGAAAATCAAATCAAATATTAAACAAATATTAAAAGACTTTTTTTAAAAAAGAAAATACGGAGCAAAAATCAAATCAAACATCTAAGCATCAAATAAAATCAAAAACCATCATAGGATCATTTCCAAAAAAATTCAGAATTTTATAACACTAAAAAATAATTTTAAACTAATTAAAAATTGAATAAAATGAAAGAAAATATTAAAAATATCTAATGATAAAATAAAAATATGAAAAAATATCCATAAAATCAGAAATAAAACAAAGCATTTTAGGTATTTTTCATAATTTTTGAAATTAAAATGAAGGAGTTATGAATTATTTGAAGTTAAAACAAATAAAATGAAAATAAAAAATAGAAAAAACAAGGGGCGTTTGATCTAGCTCATTAAAACATGCTGGCAAATCAGATGGTCCAGACATGAAGGTGCATCATGGATCCCAGTCAAAACATGTGCATCAAGCCAAATAAAGTCAAGCCAATAAAAACATTTCAAATGGCACACTATCATTGGTTAGAAGAGGACACCTCAAGCTTCAAAAATTCAAAGGAATCTGCAGAGATTTGAAGATCATTCAAAGCGTAACCAAATCAAGTGCTAGTGGTATCATTGGATTCGTCTCTCATGGACAATCTCAACCACATCATCACGAAACATTTATTCAAACCATAGATCAGTCGATTTGAAAAACACCAGACAGGTTTAAATCTAAAAAATCTCAATAACAGATGCATTAAACCAAACTAAATCATGAAATTAATTGTGCAATGAGTTTCAGTGAGTCAATAGCTTCATGTTAGCCACAAATTTGATTTGATGGATATTTCTACCTGAATGAAGTTCACCAAAAAGCCTCTTAAAACTGAAGTGAGGAGCTTCAATATAGACACAATTTTACTTGCAAACAATCTGGTTAACTTCAATGAAGGTCAAGAAAGCTAACTGAGTGAAGGATTTGAGTGTTTGAGGTCTGGAAATGAAAAAATAAATTACAAGCTTAAGAGTTCGAATGGGATTTTAGCAGGAGTATTTTGGCTCTCAAAAGCTTGGGAAATGAATGGAATATGATCCTCTATTTATAGCTAAGATCATGGAATCAAAAAGCGTCTGAGATAATTAGAAATTGAGTGAATTTGTGTGAATGTCGACGCATGGGAAGTGTTACTTGTAATTCCCTCAATACTCAACCAAAACTTGCATTTCAATCCACTAAACATCTTTTGAAGCTTACTAATCATGCTTAGACTCAAAACACACATCAATTTGGCATATAATTTGAATTAGAATGATAATGCAAAACTGGTTGTGTACCAAAATTCAGGGTTGAAGTACCATGTTTGAACCAAGGCCATTTGAAATTGGCTCGTGCATTTCTTGATTTTATTTGAGCTAAATAATCTCCTTGTCATGAATAACACAATGCAAAAATAATGGAAGAAAATGGATGCTTGAGGAGAAAGATATGATCATAAGGTTTTGAGGAAAACCTTGAAATTATAGGCTATGCCTTGCATCTAACAGCTCATGTCCAAGTTTTGTGCACAAAAGGGCTTGCAACTTTTGAATTCCCTAGAGCATGAATTTAGCTTGGACCTTTGAAGATGAAATGTTATTCTATTCAAGATGAACATTTGGCAAAAATAACCGCCCAAAAATGTTGAAAATTGAGAGAGTTATGCACTTTTGAAGATTGGCATGCCACACTTGAAAATTCCACTAAGTCCACAAGATGACCTATAATGTTTTGCATTCTTTCATGGTCTTCCACTTAGATTTTTCTCTTGATATTAAAAGAGGGATTGGAGTAGACTCATTCAATATTATTATGCAAAAATAATAGGCTTAAGATGATAAAAAAATGAGCAAGTTATAATCCTTTGGAGTGGACACACAATTCCTTGAACTTTTAAAGGGAGGCCTATGATGTGTTTTCACTTTTGATGACTTTATTCATAAAATTTCCTCTTAACTTGTGAAGAGAAGTTGTTGGTGATTTCAAGTAGAATAATTTTAAAAAATAAGCACTCAAAAATGTTGAAAATTAAAGGAGTCATGCTCTTGTAATCATGAATCAAGAACTTGTCAAATTAGGTCAAACTTCTTGAACCAACTTTGAATCTCTTGAAATTTTCTTGCATTCTAAGGCATGAGGAGGCATATAATACATTGAAATGATGCTCTCTTGAAGCATGTTTGATTTTGAGGCCCATGGTTTGAGAAACTTATTGAAGAAGGCATGGAAATAAACACATGAATCGATGAAGTTCCTTGATGAATCAAACCACATGGTTTTAGGATAAACTTGATCAAATAAAGTGGAGAGATGCTTAAAATATGACATTTGATAATGAGGATATATCCCTTGAAGTTCCAACCATTTAGCTTCCAAGACTGATCAATTGATTGAGGGTTAATTCTTCAAACCCTAACTTTAGAAGAGGTGTGGATGCACTTGATTCAATCACCTACAATGCAAATTTTGAAATGAAAAAGATCTTTTTGTATTTTAGTTGGTATAACATAACCCATGAGTATTTACAAACATGGATGCTTGGTGATTCCCCAAAGGTGAGATGAGCACAAAGCTAAAGGTTAAATCTCAAGATTGTGATCTTGATCAATGATTGGGATACAAATGATTAAGGAATATTAGAGTAAAAAATAAGGGTATAATATGAGTATATATGTAGTTGAACTATCCTATTATAAGCCTGAAATCTCAACAGTTCATTAGCTTAGTTTCGGTAAAAGCTATCTTTGACTGGGGATAAGCTTATAAAATCTCAAGATCAGATTGTATTAAGGTTTTTAGGCATAAATTATAAAAGTTCAAAATTGTTAGAAGATCTCTTAGGGGTTGTGTTAGAACAAGATGGAGAATCTATGTTCAGAATCTAGTTTTGATGATAACAAACGTATATTTTGTGAGTAACAATTTTATTACTAATGATTTCATTGAGTGTGCAGATATTATGCTATAAGCCTTTTACGACAGCATCAGAAAGAAAAGCACATCATCAGAAAAAAAAACTCAGACAAGAATTAAGGATTTAAACAGAAATATCAAGGTACATGAAGTCTTGTCACAACAAGAAAATCACTCAGACAAGAGTTAAGGATTTAAAAATAAATATCAATATACATGAAGATCCGTTACAACAAGAAGATCACATGAATAGAAGATCAAAATTTATGATAAAGTAATGCAGTGACATACAAAAAGCTACAACAACAAAGTCACACGCGGACAAGAAAAGAAAATACAACCTCATCCTACAAAGTGTAAAAGCTCAGAACCAAAAGAAAAACTGTTACAAACATCATCATTAGAAAACGGTTGCAACAAATTAATGAAACAACTCCCAAGGTTGATTGAAGAAGCAACCCACATGCAGCGTGTTGGGAAGACAAGCTTAACCAAGGAAACACGCTACCAATGGCCATCATCACGCTAGAGATAAGATTCTGCCGTGAACAACACTTGTCACTCATGATTCCATCGAGGCAAAGCATTCAAAGCAATATTCAAACAAATCTCAACGGCTAGATTCCAACGGTAACACATCAAGCTATATATAGATCAAACTTCAAACTTGAATGTGTGCATCCAGAGTGTGTATCCATAGTGCATCTACAGAGTGCAACAAAAGAAAGATCTTGAGAGAAAATCTGTAGAAGAGCAGCTGAGCATGAAAGCGTAAAAGAAAAATGTGAAACCATGCTTCAGAAGTTACACAAGAGGCCACACATACTTAGTATGTGATGAATCAATCCATAGTGTTGTTATACACTAATAATAAGCATATGTGAAGAAAACATAAAAGAGTGAAAAAGAATTTCTGCTGTTAAGCAGTATCCTCCAATGGAGTTTTAAGAAATCCACTAATACTTGATCATTTCACATATTGCTCACATTGAATGACTAGAGAAACTGAATACACTGAGTTGTTGCTCGAGAGTGTTTCATGTTTGCTTATGATCATTAAATGAGTTATCGACTGTAACAAGCTTCATGATCAGTATTCAAGAAGAAGATGAAGATCTACGCACAAGAAACAATCAACATGAGAGCTATTGCTCTATATCTGCTTATGAAGAAGAAAAGAAGATGGTTTTACAAGAAGGAATTACATTCAAGAGTTGAAGCTCTAATCTCTTTACTCAAACTAGAGAAGACCAAACTGAAAGAAGCAATCTAATACAAGAGTTGTTGCTCTTAATCTGCTTTCACAAGAAGAAGATCTCATCCAGAAGTTGAAGAAAAGAAGACTGCAAGATATTTTGTTTCCTGTAATAATAGGTAAAACACAAGAGTTGTTGCTCGGATTGTGTTATATCTTAGGAGACTTATGATAGTTTGTTTAGGCACCGGAAGTGACTTGTAGTCAGTGTGTCGTAAACATATGTACTTAGAATATGAGAAATCTGCTTAACTAAGAAGCACACTTGTAATATCCATAAGATTGATGATCTTTATATCCTGATGGGATCACTGAACGGTTCATCATCTATGGTTAGTCACGAGCAGTTGGCTTGTGTAGGGGTTAGTCACAATTGCTGACTACGTAGGAGCCAATGAATGTTATATCTGTGGAACAGATCACTGAATAGTTCATTGCAGTTAGTCACGAGCAGTTGGTTTATGCAGGGTTACTAGATTGATGAACGTTATATCTCACTGAGATCACTGAACGGTTCAGTCATCTAGGGGTTAGTCACTCGCGGGTAGCTTGTGCAGGGTTAGTCACAATAGTTGGTTGTGCAAGTTGTTAGTCACGACGGTTGATCGTGCAGTTGTAATTAGATTGGTTATAGTGGATTAAGTCTTCTAGAGAGGAAAAATCACCTGAGGAGGGTGGACTAGAGGTAACCTTATTCAGAAGGTGAACCAGGATAAAAATGAATGTGTCTTTTACTTTCTGTACATTTCATTTTTAACTCAGAACATCCACGCAAAAATCTTCAGAACTGTACTTAGCCAAGTCAGAAGTTCTGATAATATACAGAAGTTAAAATGAATGTCTCATTGGTTATGCAACTCTATTTCAAATATTTTTCCGCAACATAAATCATAGCATATCCAAATAATGAGACACTAAAAGAAAGAAAAGATTTTAAAGAAAGGGAAATATGTTTTCTTAGAAGAACACAATTCAATCCCCCCTTTCTTGTGTTTTTCTCCACCTTCAGGCTAGAGTAGGCTAATGTTCGGCCGAACCTGAATAAATCTCTCGTGCAAAATTTATCCTCCTTAATTTCAACTATTTACTTACTATTATTTACTTTCTGCTATTATACTCTATCTCTAAGAAACTATTAACACAATTTTAAGTATATTTGAGAAATTTACAAAAGTAATCGTGAATTTTAAATACCACAGTTCACTTCTTCTATCTTGTGCTTGAATTCACTTGTCCAACATGATCAACTAGAAAAACTTGATAAACTTGATATGTTATAGGAAGGATCGTGGCTAAGCGACCATGAGGACGTGGAAGGTTGGGGGTGACTCGTGCCTAGAATGTAGAGGCGAATCTGGAAGTAGGAGGTGATGAAGGATGTTGGGCATAAATTATGCACCACAACAACATTAACTACATATGTAGCAACAACAACAACAACAATAAGAGTTTATGTTGTAGATGATGCAAAAGATGCAAGGTCATCCTCAATCACAACCCTCTTAGCAGAATGTAGGAACTCAGAGCTTTTAGGACTTCTACCACATGAATCTCTCAAAATTTAAATGAAGTCTCAATCCACTTTTTGCACATGAATAACTTACTATCATGGAGAAAATATTCCATGTAACTCCATGTAGTGAAGAGGAGAAAATTACCTTCGTCACTTATATTCTAAGAGGACCAACGCCAAGGTGGTGGACTAATGCCTCAGATCATATGGATACTCATGGTATTCCAATGGATTGGGAACATTTCAAAGTCGTGCTTATGGAAAATTACTTCTCTGATAGTCTAAGGGATTAGAAGGACTTAGAATTTCAATAGCTCTGTTACGGAAATATGTCAGTAGTAGAAAAGGTGGAAGATAACGACTTTACCATTGTTATAAATTATTAAACATCGACAAAGGGACAATACAAGGGATTCAAGTAAAACCTAATTGCTTTCTCATTATTAAACAATTAACCAATTTATTTTTGTATTACTTCGACACTATCAGTACACTTACCGAAAAGTCATCAAGTTTTTGGCGCCATTGTCGGGGATTTCAAAATTCAACAAGGCAATTTTTGTACGACATTTGTTAGTTTTATTTTTTTTTAAATTTTTAATTTTTTGGGATTAGATTTGATTTGATTTTGTTTTTGTTTCTTTATATTTTTCTTTCTTATTTAATTTTTTTATCTAGTGCAGTGCTACTAAGGTATTCCTCTTTTTATTTTGTATGCGAGGCAAAGACAGACATGCATTATGAAGTTTATGCTCAATTAGAAAAGTTTGAAGCTTATTCAAAGGAACTTGCCATTTATATAATGCATTAAACATTAACAAAGGACAATAAGAGGGGTTCAAGTAAAACCTAATCGCTTTCTTGTTATTGAACTTAGGACTAATTTATTTTTTATTTTTGCAAAAACCATCTAAAAATCCCCCAATTATTATTTGTCATTCGCATAATTTTTACCTTGTTAAATTTCAATCCCTGTGGAGATGATATATTTTTAGATTAGTTCGACACTATTGGTACACTTGCCAAGAATTCATCATGTAGCAAGTAAAGTTTACACTTTGGACGCCAAGAAAGCCAAAAGTAACAACGACTTGATAGCTAGCATGTGTTATATGCATGACCAATCTTTATTTGTTATTTTTTACTGTGGATCATCACACTCATCCATTTCAACAAGTATGTGAAAAGACTTAGGCTAGAAGCGGTCCCATTACCAGCCCCGATGGTAGTCACCATCGCATCATACAGTAATGTAGAAACTCAATGGGTGTGTAAGAATTATATGATATTTGTGAATGGATGTATTTTCTTGATTGACCTAATATGCATGCCCTTTAAGAGAATCAAAGTGGTGTTGGGTATGGATTGTTTATCTGCCAATTCAATATACAAAGGATGTAAGGAGAAGGCTATTTTCATACCCTTCGAAGCAGCTATCCCAGATGATGTGATGCCCACACTATTGGAAGGTACATTTGTATGATTAATTGTCTATTTGAGCAAGATAAATATTTTCTCTTGATTCTCACTAAGGATTTGAATGAGAAAAGGGATACCTTATTAATTTTAGTAGTGTGTGAGTTACTTGATGTTTTTTCGGAGGGTGTCACTTCTTTGCCTCTTGAAAGAGAAGTGGAATTCTCCATAGATCTAGTTCCAGAAACTGCCAGTGTCTTAATTGTATCGTATCAAATGTATACATTGGAATTAAGATAATTGAAGAACTAACTAGAGGATTTGTTAGCAAATCTTATTAGTGAAGAAGAAAGATGGTGGTATATGGTTATGTATTGGTTACCTCCATCTTAACAAAGTTACTATCAACAATAAGTATCCGCTGCCTCAGATTGATGACCTCCTAGATCAATTGAAAGGAGCCAGCGTGTTATCAAAGAGTAGTATATTGTTAGGGTATCATTACATTCGAGTAAAAATTTCAAACATACCAAAGACAACATCAATAACATGGTATAAACACTACGAGTTTCTTGTAATGTCTTTTGAAGTAACCAGTGCTCCATCTATTTTTATGGATTACATGAACTGAGTGTTCCAATCATATTTGGATCAAACCATTATGATTTTCATAGATGATATTGTGATTTACTCTCATACTCCGCAAGAGAACCAAGAGCATTTGAGGATTGTGCTTTCTGTTTTGCGGGAAAAGAAACCTTTTTTTTTCAAAATTCAGCAAGTGTGAGTTATGGATGACAGACGAAAAATTACTTGGGCATGTGGTTTCTCAAGGTGGTGTAGTAGTGGACCCTTCAAAAGTAGAAGTGGTGATAAATTGGTAACAACCTAAGAATGCATATGAAGTTAAAAAGTTAAATTGGTAACAACCTAAGAATACATGTTTGGAACAGGTTTAGTTAAATAATAATAGGAGAATATGTTGCTTTTAAGAAGTTAAGTTATAATGGGAAACATGTTGTGAAATGATCCATTTAATAGACTTTTCCTAGTGTGTGTGTATATGATGTGATCTGTTGTGACAGATGAAATCAGAAAGTGGTCAAAAGGTGTATTCCTACATCATCAATGCATATGCAAGAAAATAAGGGACATGTTTCTAAAACTCAAATTAACTTCATTGCATTTCTTGGTTTATTGCGAGTTCCCCTATGATTATAGCACTTTATGCCTAAAGTGGCTATTCTAGTTAATATATCTATCCTACTATTTTCAATCATATCTATCGTGTTATCCACTTGTTAATGGATTTCTTGTATTAACGAGCTTTTATCTATTTCCAAGACGATCATCCAAGTAAGCAGATCATAACATTTAAAAAATCATGATAAAATATGTCATTAATACCACATCACATAACACAAGAGACTAAGTTCTATTAAACTTCAAATTGCTCAACATACAATAGTTTAGCTCATGATGAATAAAGAAGATACATTAACACCGGTTCCTAAGCTAAACATTCTTGAACACATACTAAAAAAGAAATGATAGCCTAAGAGTAACACGACGCCTTCTTGCAATCTTCAATCAGCAAGAGACGGGTTCTGTCACACCAGAGGACGATTCCTTCTACATAAGGGAGGCGAAAAGGGAATACTTCCACACTTGACCCAACTTTCTTTTATGCTCTTAATTAATTATCTCTGATTATGAATCTCTTTTCATTTCTTCTAAGAGGTCCTTTTATAGGCAGCTTCTTCTAGGGTTTTGTGAGGTATTGGATCATGGGGTTTTTTATTATCCATAACATTTTCCCCATGAGAATCAACATATTCTCTCCTTTCTTCCGATCTGTACCAAAACTAGGTGAGCTACATAACATATACAAGGGGCAACATGTCTTGTGGCAGACCTGCTATGCAGGATGGAAAAGCCACGCGTTGATTCCAGCAATTGTATAATTTGCATTCTTTTATCCTGAAATGTTTGATCTTATATCTTCACTTTCTAGCTCAGCTATATACTTCGTTTTCCATTCTCCTTCCAACTTCACATTCTGCTTGAGATTTTTTAGTTCATTCAGCATCTTCTGGCTCAAAGACCTGTTGGGAGTGAGTGTCTTCTTGGCACGCTAGAACTTGTCACGAGAGTGACTCGTACACATGCACAAAACACATAAAATTCATAAAAGAGACCATGTAACATGCTCTATACTATACTATACTATCTAAAAACAATAAAATTCGTCTATTTAATTTAATTTAAACTAAGCAAAGCAAAATCAAATCAAATATTAAGGGTTTAAATATCTCACAGTGAATGAGTTATCATTAGGATTCAATATATTTCATGCAATTTTATTTAAGAAGACTATATGAAGTTTGAATGAAATTTTTTTGAGCTTTTAAGTGATTTATGAGATGAATCATGATATTTTAAATATCAACACATTTAACCTAGATTTTGAAGATTTTTGCCAATTTTCTTTGATCAATCATTGTCTTCATCTTTTACTTTCTTTATAGTCATTATTTTCTTTTTCTTTTTCTTCTTTTCTTGATGTATCTGTCTTCATCTAAATCATAACCAAGGTCAAGGAGAAGATTCTATTTACAATTTCGTTAATGACAATAATAAAAATGTATATATTTTTTAAGATTCTTGATAGAATCTATAAAGATTATAGAATAGAGAAAATAAAAAAATTTAATAAATTTTGTATTGATTAAAATGAGAGATTCTTTCATTAAAGTGATACAATGATACTTATATAAACTAAGAGTATAATTAACTCTCATCGAGTGTAACTAATTTGTAACTAACTTCCAACTAATAATTAACTCATATCTATTGTAATTAATTTGTATCTAACTGGTAGCTAATTTGTATCTAACTTAAGAAGAACAACACAAATCTAATTAACAACTAACAAAAATACAATCAAAATAAAAAAGAGTAAACTTCAAATTGGTAGCAGTTGAATTGCATAACTTTTAAAAGTCTTAGACCAACTATTGGATTTTATCGATCTTCTTCACGCACCTCCACGACTTTCCCTCCAAAGAAAAATAAGAAGAAACTCTACTCTTAGGAGTAATCTTCCAAAATACCAAATAAGACAACCAAATCTTTTTTATCCATTAGAAATCACAAATCAAGGTTTTAAACGCTCGGATGAAGCAAAGATCAAACACATAATCATCAACCATAAGTCACAACTCAAGACTTAAACATTTCGAAGAAAAAAATAAAAGCCAATTAAAATTAATACTATTAAAACAACAAAGAAGTATGTCAAAGAATTCAAATTAAACTTCATTCTTAAAAAAATATAGACAAACTGGTGGTATTAACAAGTCACTCAAGATTTTCAAATAATATTAAGCTCTAATACTTATAGGAAAGAAAATTCATTTTACTTACATAAAATAATTGATCAGGCATTCATCCAAAAACTTTTAGGCAGTGACATTACTTCATATCAACAACTTACATTGTTAAAATGTCAAAACACTAATAAAAATAAGTCAAAGGCATCTCAAATCCAATATCTCAATTGCCATAATTTTGATGAAATGTGAAACTTGCAACTAATTTGTAAAAAAATGGGTTTTCTCCACAAAATGAATCATCTCTTTTAAGATTTAAACTTTGACTCTTTATATTCTATTAAATTTTTTTGATAAACATATAAATTAGGGTTAATACCTATTTTAACCTCTGTCATATAAGATTGATTTGAAAAATCTCCTTGCCAAAAAAAAATTGTAAGAATTTCCCTAATTTGAAGATTCTCTCGTTTTAAACCTTGTAAAAATTTTGTTTTTAAAATCAACCTTGTCATTTGAAGATTCAGTCATTTTAAACCCTGTAATCTTGTAGATTATGTCATTTTAAACCCTCTGAAATATGACGGGTAAGGTTGATTTTACTAAAAAAAATAATTTACAGGGTTCAAAATGAAAGAGTCCTTCAAGTGGCAAAGTTGGTTTTAAAAAAAAAAAATTATAAGGTTTAAAACGAGAGAATCTTCAATTGTTAGGGGAATTCTTGCAACTTTTTTTTCAGGTGAATTTTTTAAACCAACCCCATATGGCAGGGGTGAAAATAGATATTAACCCTGTAAATTAAGAGTATTACTAACTGTCGTATAGTATAATCAATTTGTAGTTAATTTTTCGTTAATAACTAATTCTTATTTAGTATAATCAATTTATAACTAATTTATAAGTGTTAAAGTCTCACTTCGAATAATATATGGTCTCAACATATACTTATAAGTAAAAATAATTTTCTTATTATGAATCAATTTTATAAAATTGAATTAGTACTTAAAAATTTATTATTTTTAAAATAACATAATTTTTAATTTTATTTATAATAAATATTATGGAGTTTTTATTTTAATTTTTTTAAATAAAAAAACCCATTTAGGATCGGGTAGCCCGAAGTCCATCAAGGGCTGGACTCCGGTAGTAAATCTCGAGCCCATATTATATAGGGCCTTTTTAGCCCAGTCCTGAAAAACCCAGGGCCCGTTAGGGCCGGCCCGTTTAGGATCGGATAGCCCATATTGACAACTCTTAGCCATGGGAATGCAACATTCTCATGTTTGATTCAAGTTTTTAAAAATTATTCCAAAGCATTTTTTATTTTCAGGATTTTTATTTACACATGATTTTTCTATTCTTATTCCAAGGCTGGGTGGGAATATAGCACTCTCATGGGAATAAATGCAGCCAACTCTAAATTTCCACTATCACTCACAATTACTATTATTATTTTTTTAAATTTTAAATTAAACAAATTTTAGCATTATTCCTAAAAAAACTAAATTTTTATCAAACACATAAATTGAAATATTATTCCAAAGTATACTAATCTTAGAATTATTATTCAAGAAATAATTTTGGAAAATTCTTTGCCCACCTCCCAACCTTCTAGGTCACCTCTGGTGAAAAACCCAAAATACCCCTTACTTCGGAAATGCATCTTCGAAATGCAAGAAAAAGGTGTTTTCGGAGATACATCTCCGAAAGCGCTTTTTTTTTTAAAAAAATTTGTCTTATTTCGGAAATGCATTTCCGAAAATACCATTTCGGAAATGAACTTCCGAAATACTGCGCGTTTTGCAGATTTAGCGAAACAACCCCCTCCCCCATTCACTTTACCCTAAATCTACTTCAAACTTCCTCTCTTCAAAAATTTCTGCAAAAGCAAGTGTGTATCAAACATTTAGACATTCCAAAAGCTTCCCAAATTCAACCTAAATCATCCCAATCTCTTCAATTGGTAAGGTTATCAATTTTTTCAATTTTTAGATCCATTATTAAAATCTGTATTAGGGTGTTTAGAAATTGCAAAAACTGTATTAGATTTGGTTGGTACTGCTATTTAGGTTGTTTAGATTGAATAAAAGTTGTTTTGAACTTTGTTTTTGGGGTCTGCCATGGAAGTTGCAGAAAACTTCCTCGCAGGGGTGTTTCGGAAGTTCATTTCTAAAAACACCTCAATTCCCAGTTTCGGAAATGAACTTCCGAATTGTATCAGAAGTCCAATTTTTTTTAGTTCTTTATGTTGTCTCGCATATTAATCGATTTCAATTGTTTTCAGGAACATCTCAGGCAACCAAGCACGCATCAGACATGATAGAGAGACCCAGACTGCGTCGGCTAGACGCGAGCGGGCGGCGGCTGATCGCGACTTTGCGTGTCTATTAGTCGGGATAACTACAAGTGCACAGTCGTATCGTGTAGTTTTAAAAGATATCGAATCCACAGGGACTATAAATCGACCTACCGTTATCTAAAGTTACTATGTAAAGCTAAGGCTAATGATGTTTAGGTTTTTTTATAATTGGGGAAACTAAAATCTTAAATCTAGGTAAAATATAATAACTAACAGATATCAGTAAGTATTTCATCTAACTTAGGTGATCCGAAGTTCCATTGGCCAGATTCTAATTAAATCAAAGATCTTTACTAACTATGTTATTTAAAAGTCCTCCTCTCAAACTCTCGCTCTATTGATTCAGACTACGATCCTAACTCTTAATGTACGCTTTCGTCATCCCACCAGATTTAGAAACGCTTTTTGAAAACAACATAGTTAATAAAATGCTTGTTTTATGAAGTTGTTATCTACTTAAATCTCCTAATCTCAAACTCTCGCTCTGTTGACTCGGAACATGCTAATATCCCTAACGTACGCTTTCGCCATCCCGCGCAGGTTTAAAAACACTTTTTGAAAGTAAATAAGTTCTAATTAGTTCTAATACGCTTTCGCCATCCTTAAAACTAATGTCCTATGTCTACTATCCAGTTAAAGATCTCAAACTTTCGCTCTATTGATTTTAATCTTTGACCGTCTTAAGACCTCAAACTTTCGCTCTATTGATTTTAAGACTTACTAATTAAATTAGACATACAAACCAAAAACAAGTGATATTTAATAAAACATAATTAAGCCAATTTATTTCGGATCCCTACGGTTAAATTACTTTACGTACCGACATCTAAATAAATTAGCCAGAGATACTTAAAGAAACAAACATGAAATTATAATTATTAAACATGGAATTATAATTATTAAACATGAAATTATAATTACTAACCATATTATAATGATAATGATAAAACAATATTATAAGAACATGAAACTAAAATAATTGCAAATAAATAAGCCTTGAAGTAAAGAAGACAAAACAAACTTGAATAAAATTACGAACAAAGCAAATCTTGAAACTTGAATAAAGCTTTGAAATAATGTCGGCAAGATTGTGATCCAAGAGTACATAAATTGTAGGCCTAAAACTAATGGTGTGGTAGTTCCTCAATGTGAGAAACTACCACTTTTACAGAGTGATAATTTATGCCTAAAACTATGAACAGCGCTTCCACGCCTAAAACTTGGATGCTCTCAAATGAATGCTCAGACTCTATTTATAGTGAATGGAAATGGGAGTTCCTTTTCAGCATCACGTGAGAAGTAGTGGAGATAGTGGGAAGTTGAGAAAATCATGGGGTGAGTGGACTTGGAATTGTCCACGAAAAGAGTGGAGAAAATGGTTAAGTGGTTGGTCCTTTATCCTTCGGAGACGAGCGTCTCTTTTGGTGAGAAAGAAGCGGAGAAAATAATGGAGAGGTGGAGATGGGCGTCTCTATTTGTGACGTGGCCTTTGGACATGGGTGAACTTGGGAGACGGACGTCTCCTTTGATGATGTGGCCCTTGGACTTTGGAGACGGGCGTCTCAGCTTCTTCGTAGTGGGAGCTTCAGCTCCTTCGTGGGCTGGGCTTGCACTTTGCACAATTGGGTCTTCTTTTCACCCCTTTCTTACTTCAGCACCCTTTTTTCATCTTTTAGGCATAAATAGCAATGAATTTAGCTCCATTTCTTTCCTTTTCACAAATAGTCTCAATATGAGCGTAAAACCTGAAATAATGAAAATACCAGCATAATACCGACATAAAGCAACATAATTAAGATAAAATAGGGAAATAATATATGTAAATCAAGCCAAATATGTGATACATTTTCGCGTTATCAAATACCCCTACACTTAAACCATTGCTTGTCCTCAAGCAATCAACCACACGGTAAAAAAAATGATTAAGCAAGATTCGAAACAAGGGCATGGCACGACTCCTAATCATATTTATGTTAGGAAAATGTTACATCGATAGTAATTAGATATCAACACCAAGGATACCGTAACGACACAATATTCAAAATCTCTCTCCTTATACAAACCAATTCGGATTATGCCATTATAACTCAACCTATATCTCTCGTTTTTCCTTTCGCTCTTTTCATTCAAGCGCAATCACATTAAGCCCGTTATCCGTACACGCACATAGTAGGGAAATCGGTTAGCGACTATGATCTTTTTCTTTTCTTTAGCATGGGGTTCTGGTTTTTTAAATGGCGAAGCCCCATCTTTCCCAACTGCTGTTGCGGGGGGTCGGACCGTAGTCCACCCTACCAAGCCCAGTACTAGTGACCTTTAGGCCAACCAACAGTGGGTGCTAATTATTAAATCCTTATAGGCGTAACAACCGTTGGGCTAAATGACCGGGTGAGGGTCACCTAACTTAGAAGGTTATTTTTCAATTAAAACATTTATTTATTAAAAACAGGATCATTCACTTATATTCATCGACTCCCTACGTAGTTTGTGCTTAAGATGGTGCCGACTGCTAATATAAACTACTTAAGAGCTACTTTGGAAACTTGAGCCTAAGGTCTCGACATAATGGGCATCCAAATTGATATCACATAATGAGGGGGTTTAGGGTGTCAGGACGGTGTCGATGTTGTTGAAACATCTCCAAGTCTTTCTAACAATACCTAAAGTGTGACAACCTCTATACTTTTAGAGTGTGTATGCCATGCGTCAAAAAAATCAAATTTTTGTTGGAGGTTAAAATTTTCAAATTTTGGGGAAATTCGATAACAACAGAAAATCATATATAAAGACTTGACAACATAACTAGAAAACAATAAAGCAACAAATGAAAGCGGTAAAGCTTCTCCCCCACACTTAAACCAAACATTGTCCTTAATGTTTCGATCCAAGGTGGAGAAGAAAAGTCAAAACCTATATGGATGCTACCGGCGGGCTATCACAACCAAATCTGCTCCGCGTCCGGAGGAAATACCTTTTCCTATCATGCTCATCAACTGTGTCACCACCAGCAACAACACTCGTAGGAATGTGCGTGGAGACCCATTCATCTTTGAGATGATCGTCTATAGATTTTTCTCCAAGATATGGTCGAGACGTGACAAGCGATCCATATCTTTATTATCTGCAAGTTCAAACGATAAAAGGAAAACATTAAACTGAAAACTCGTGGGTTGCCTCCCACACATCGCTTTGTTTAACGTCGATAGCTCGATGGCTTAAGAGTGCAAGCACTCAAGGTGGTTCTCTCGAGAATGACTCCTCGGTTAAACTTTTAGCAAACCTCGTTTTCCATGGCCACTTATCAAGCCATCTCACATATCCCTCACCTTTTCTTTTCTTTCTTCTGTGAGGTGGTTCATTCTTTTGAAATCGTGGTGGCTGTTTTGGATCTATCCTAAGTACCAATTTTTCAAGTTCAGGCTTAGTGATATTATCCACCACCTCAAAGATTAACCTTACCCTCTTATCACTAATGATATCCTTAGTTTCATGGTCGTCTAAATTTCTCTTTTTATGCAAGACTTCAAATAAAGGTGCATTAGTGTGGATATTTTCCAATACCTTCACATACATTATGGATTTGGAGTCTACCTTCGCTTCCATAAAACTTTGCGGGAAAGGAATCAGTTGGGTATAGAGAAGAGGAATAACAATAGGTGCTTCCTTCTCTATCTCTTCTACAACCTCCCTTTCAGATGGTGTTGGTGGATTTTTCTCAATCTCCACTCTTTTCTCACTAGAAATCTCTTCAACCACATTATCACTCTTCTCAATCTGATAATCACTCTCCTCAATCTCATTATCACTCTCCTCAGGAATTTCAATTTGTTCTTCACTAATGGTTGTTTCCATATACTCCTCAAGTAAGTGTCCTAGTGACTTTTGTTCAAGTTGGGAGATTTGAGTTTCTAATGCCATGTTGTGAGTCGCGAGGGACTCAACCATAATGGTCAGTTGCCTAAGGGTTTCATTGTTTTGAAGACTTTGTTTGATAAACTCTTGGTTTTGGACGGTTTCTGTCTCTACAAAGTGCTCCATCATGGCTTCTAATCTAGAGTGAGTTAGCGTCTCGTCGAAATCCTCCATTGATGTTTCGAAGTTAAAATTATGGGATTCTTGAGGTTCTTCAAAGGGAGCTAGCGTTGCATTTTTCGTTTCCTCAAACTGCTTTGTCATAATAGATTCTAGCCTAGAGAGAGTTTGTGCTTCAATGAATTCCTCCATTATGATTTCAAGGTTGGAATTATGATAATCTTACGACTCCTCGAAATGTTGGGCGTGGTGATCGTAGAGGAAATTTGGTTGATGATAAGTTGGCGTTGCATTAAAATCCTCTATTAATGCTTCGAGGTTAGAATTATTGGAATCTTGTGGTTCCTCGAAGTAGGTTGGCGTTGCATTTTGTGTTTCCACAAAGTCCCTTGTCATCATAGATGTTTCATTAAAATTTTCCATTATTATTTCGAGGTCGGATTTATGGGGTTCTGGAAACTCCTCAAAATATTGATTATGGTGATCGTAGAGGAAATTCGGTTGAGGATAGGTTTGGTTGGAATAAAATTCTTGCGACTCCTCAAAATTTTGGGATTGGTGATTGTAAAGGGAATTCTGTTGAGGAAAAGCCAGTGTCAAATTGTAATCCCCAATTAATGTTTCGAGGTTTGGATTGTAGGTTTCTTGTGGTTCCTCGAAATGTTGAGATTGGGAGTTGCAGAGGTAATTTGGGTGAGAATAAATTGGTGGCGGAGCATTGAAATTCTCCAATAGTATTTCGAGATCGAATTTATAGGATCCAGGTGATTCCTCGAAATACTGGGAGTGGGGGTTATAGAAAAAGTTTGGGTGATACATAGTAGTAAATGAAAAGAAAGAGAAAAAAAATTCCTTAGTCTCTACGGTGTAACAACGAGTTACGATATCGACTTGAATAGTCCCCGGCAACGGCGCCAAAAACTTGATCGCGACTTTGCGTGTCTATTAGTCGGGATAACTGCAAGTGCACAGTTGTATCGTGTAGTTTTAAAAGATATCGAATCCACAGGGACTATAAATCGACCTACCGTTATCTAAAGTTACTATGTAAAGCTAAGGCTAATGATATTTGGGTTTTTTATAATTGGGGAAACTAAAATCTTAAATCTAGGTAAAATATAATAACAAACAGATATCAGTATGTATTTCATCTAACTTAGGTGATCCGAAGTTCCATTGGCCAGATTCTAATTAAATCAAAGATCTTTACTAACTATGTTATTTAAAAGTCCTCCTCTCAAACTCTCGCTCTATTGATTCAAACTACGATCCTAACTCTTAATGTACGCTTTCGCCATCCCACCAGATTTAGAAACGCTTTTTGAAAACAACATAGTTAATAAAATGCTTGTTTTATGAAGTCGTTATCTACTTAAATCTCCTAATCTCAAACTCTCGCTCTGTTGACTCGGAACATGCTAATATCCCTAACGTACGCTTTCGCCATCCCGCGCGGGTTTAAAAACACTTTTTGAAAGTAAATAAGTTCTAATTAGTTCTAATACGCTTTTGCCATCCTTAAAACTAATGTCCTATGTCTACTATCCAGTTAAAGATCTTGTAGATGTTTTGATTGGCTGCATTTTGTGGTAAAACATTCATGTGTATTCTGTTGTCTTGACTAAGGTCATGACATGTGGTGTGTAGTGTTAAAGGTTATGCAGGTTCGGGTTGTGTAAGCTAATACATGCTGTGAGTTGGATGTCATGCTCGACGTCATGACATCAGTGTTTGACAGCAGTAGCTGCTACATTTTCTATTCTATTTCTATTATGTTTCCTTATTTATCTCAGTCTTTATTTTGGGAAACTAAAGATTGTGCTGATTGTACATCAGTAATAGAACAAATCATGGGCTGTCTTTTTGGCACCCTGATATGTGAGAAGCAGAGAATTGAAGTGAAGAATACTGTTTGCTGTGATTTATGCAGAACAGGTACAACATCAGAATGTTCTATGGAATGTCACGACATGCTCTGTGACATCAGTATTTGACAGCAGTTACTGTTATATTTAGCTGTCACGCGCCTGCTGAGCTGGAATATAAAGATTCAGTAAGTACTCAAAAGATGCAGAATATTCTTTGGAATATTATGCAATCCTATGTGGCAGGTTTAAAGGTCAAGAGAATCAAGATTAGAATATTCGAGAATTATGCAGTTTCTAATTATGAAGATAAATTAGGAAACTTATGATTGAAGACCTTGTTTTTAGCAGAAAGTTTTCTGTGATTTGTAACAGCAAATAATGTTGTGATTGTAAGCCCAAGTCCAGTTGGGAATAGGTTATAAATAGGAAACTTTGTAACCTAGTTTAAAAAGCTAGCCGAGTATTGACAAGATGTAGTTTTTAGGGTTAGCCGTGTAAGTGAACCTCCCGGTTTGTGGGATGGTCACTGATTTGTGCCTCGAAGCCTGTAGGTAAGAGGTTTGTTTTATTCACTCAGAAGTTGTAAAGCAATGAGTGGAGTTGTGTGCTTGGAGGAAGCTTTGAAGCAACTCTAAGATATGTTTATTTGTGTGCTTTGAATGTTGGTGATTAAGCCGTCGATGCAGTGGCTGAGTTGTTGACTGCTAGACATCATTGCTATGATTGGGAGTGGAATGGAGATATTCCATATCTAGGGAGAACCTAGGTAGAGGGGTCATTGGGTAGTGATTAAGTGAGGAGTTGTAAACTGGGAGTTTAGCTCTGAATTGATACTGCTAATAGTGGACTTCATCCCTGGCTTGGTATGCCCCCAGAGTAGGTTGATTGAACCGAACTGGGTGAACAATTCTGTTGTGTTGTTTATGTTTCTGCATTGTTTATTTGTAAGTTCAGTTTGGATGTCATAACATCGTGCATGACATCAGTGTGTGATTTAATGACTGTGCTAACACAGAATCTCTGCAAAGCAGATTTGTTTATGTTAACTGAACTGATATGTGATCCCAACACTTCCAGACTTCTGGATGTTAGAAGTAATAAAAATTGGGGGATCTGTATGTACTGCCTCGGCTAAGCTGATGACAGAAAAGATGTCGTGACATTGTGTATGACATTCTGAGTCTGTCTTACCAGAATTTCAATTGGTATCAGAGCAGGCATCCTGTCTGTTTCTGGATGAGATCCATGGGAGATACTTTCTGGTTGTTGGAGGTAGTTGATTGTTTGAACATTCATGTTCATATTGAATGGTCCCTAGAAGTGGAGGATGGACCTATGTGTGGAAGACTGGACCAAACTGACCATAACAGGTGTATTCTCTTGGCAAGGGAAGATGGTGTTACTGATATCCAAATGATTCATGCGGGAGTGAAGAATTTGGGGTGTTTTATTCAGCATATAGCAGGGTACAGAGAAGAAGATTGTCAAAACCTTCATGCGGGAGTGAAGTTAATGATAAGGTATTCTTTGTGCTTATCTGTTTCTTTCTGGTCAGAATATTGGTTAGGTCTTGTTGTGTTGCTTGAAGAAGAAGCAAGCATATTGATGAATTGTTCAGCTGCAATTCTTGGATGTCATGCTTACAACTGGTTCTGGGAGTAAGCATTGTGTAATCTCTGTTGATATATGGCTATTTTCTGCTGCACAGCATCTGATGCATAATCCTATCTTTGAAAGAAGATCTCTAGGGTTATATGGTTTTCAACAGAATTTGTAGCAGATTGTTTTCAACTTTAGTACAAGTGTCAAAGATACTTGAGATCTTTTCTCAAGTCCACTCATAAAGGCATGCTTATTGAGGTTGAAGAGGTTCAAATGATCAGTGTTCCTCATATTCATCTGCAAAGTTGTTTGATGATCTTCAAGATTGTCAAGAATTGTGTGTTCCAAGAAGAAGGAACTGATGGCATACTGGTATACAGCTACCAGTTGAAGAACAGATGTTCTGGTGCTAAACTTATGTAGTGTGAGTACATTTGTTTGGAACCTACTCCTGATCTGGAAGAGGAGACATCTGCTTTTTGTGTTGATTGGTCAGAATACAATCAACTGAACCTTCCATCCCAAATGTCAGTTTAATTCAGGCATAAGCTTATGGGAGTTGGAAGTAGAGCTCAGTGCAAGTGAAAGGATTCATTCAGGTTTTCTTTTCAAGACCTCTATGAAAATTCAAGATGAGCTTATATCTGGTATGTTCTTTTGATCAAAGGAACCAGATGTGTGAATTGTTTTCTTAATCATAGAACAGTTAGTGGTGAAAACTGAATACTGTGTATCGTGCATAGTGAAATATGGTTTTGAATATTGTGTGATGATTCAAGGGAGTCAGATTACTGTGTGGAATCTGAGGTATTTTCAGGAGTCATGTCATAAGTGAATCTGTTCCAGAAACCTTGTTGAGATATGGCATATATTATCCCTTAATCATGAATGATGTGTAGCTGACTGATGCAAAGGTTATTGTTTTAGGCCTGAGGTTTATTGAGGATAAATTTTAGTTGTTTTCCGCTGCATGGTATCTCTGTTAACCATGGGTTATGTAAGTATAGTATCCTCAACTGGTGTATGAAGTATGTATAGGTATAACTCATGGAGTTAGTTGCCTCTAGTAGGGATGTTGTATAATGAGACTTTTATGTACAATGCATGGATAAGCTGTGTGGAGTTTCCATGATTGCTTGTTTGAGGGGGAGATTTGGTTAACCTCCCCACGTCTGATTCAGCCTTGTGTTTAGTTGGCTATTGAACGGTGTCACATGGGTTCTGGTTGTTGTGTGACACATTTGTAAGGAAAGATTCATCTCTCTCTTTCCTAAGGGTGAATCTAACTGGGAAAGGATTTAAGATCAATTGTTATTTGTGCAAAGTACAAGTATTTAATTGATTATCCTTGGAAGTTCAAGATAACTGATGTTCTTAAAGATGTTGGAACATCTCTGCTTCAAGACCATGTACAGGAAGGATAGTGCAATTGTTTTAAGATCTATCTCTTTGGTGGCAGCAGAAGCATATGATCACTGAAAAAGGTTTCCTGGCAAGAAACATGTTCAGCTTTGGAGTGCACAAGAAGAAGAAGACATCATAATCTTGATGGTGGTTACTTGGATCAGTTTATTTCTGATCTAGGTAAGGAAGTGCATTGGCTAATGCACACTGTGAAGTCAAGAACAAGTGGCAGTATTCTTGACATCATGGAAATAGCTTTGCTCAAGGAAGTGGCATCCTTGGTACAGCTAGAGGATTAGTCTCTAACTAGTCCTTCTGATGACTCATGCATCAGAGTGTCTGATGTTGTTGGAAAAGAAGCAGGGATTCATAAAAGTGTGAGCTTGGATGACATAACTGCATAACTGCAGGATGGAGGTTGCGTACTCAAACTTGGTTTCACAATCAGGTCTATGAGAGCATTGAACTCTGGTTCTGTAAAGGGAGGAAGTTCTTTCAAGTGGCAGAAGAAGGAGCTGAATTCAACAGCTAGATGTTAAAACACAATGTGTTGACATTTGATTCATCTCAGAAGTGGGTTCGAAGGATCAAGATAATCAACATATGGCAGCTGATTATTCTTAAGGATAGTCTTAGACAAATTACTTTTGGGCAGAAGAGTAATAAGTTGAAGACAAAAAGGAGGTGTTCTCTATTCACCTCTTGGAGCTTGTGGTAGAAGTTATGAGCTATCTATGAAAGAGTACATCTTGTAATATAGATCTCCCATTGTGGGTGACTTATTGTATTCTAATCAAGCTGGTGGCGAAGTGGTATCTAAAGATTATCAGATGGTGTATTTTTTGTGTGTGTCGTGGTCATGTCATGCAGAGTAACTTTTAAGGGGGAGCTGTACGTTGATTTGGCAACATTTATGGCCAAACAGGGGGAGAAGAGAGTGTCACCCCAGATCATATTGAACAAGTTGATTCTGTTCATGTTATGTGATAGTGTAGCTTGTGGAACTTGTTCAGCACGATTGATGTTTTGACGTGCTTTGCATAACTGGTAGTTTGCTAGCTGTTTTTCTACTATGTTTCTCTAATGTGGTGACAGAATGTTTTAGCCAAAAATTTGCCAAAGGGGGAGATTGTAGATGTTTTGATTGGCTGCATTTTGTGGTAAAACATTCATGTGTATTCTGTTGTCTTGACTAAGGTCATGACATGTGGTGTGTAGTGTTAAAGGTTATGCAGGTTCTGGTTGTGTAAGCTAATACATGCTGTGAGTTGGATGTCATGCTCGACGTCATGACATCAGTGTTTGACAGCAGTAGCTGCTACATTTTCTATTCTATTTCTATTATGTTTCCTTATTTATCTCAGTCTTTATTTTGGGAAACTAAAGATTGTGCTGATTGTACATCAGTAATAGAACAAATCATGGGCTGTCTTTTTGGCACCCTGATATGTGAGAAGCAGAGAATTGAAGTGAAGAATACTGTTTGCTGTGATTTATGCAGAACAGGTACAACATCAGAATGTTCTATGGAATGTCACGACATGCTCTGTGACATCAGTATTTGACAGCAGTTACTGTTATATTTAGCTGTCACGCGCCTGCTGAGCTGGAATATAAAGATTCAGTAAGTACTCAAAAGATGCAGAATATTCTTTGGAATATTATGCAATCCTATGTGGCAGGTTTAAAGGTCAAGAGAATCAAGATTAGAATATTCGAGAATTATGCAGTTTCTAATTATGAAGATAAATTAGGAAACTTATGATTGAAGACCTTGTTTTTAGCAGAAAGTTTTCTGTGATTTGTAACAGCAAATAATGTTGTGATTGTAAGCCCAAGTCCAGTTGGGAATAGGTTATAAATAGGAAACTTTGTAACCTAGTTTAAAAAGCTAGCCGAGTATTGACAAGATGTAGTTTTTAGGGTTAGCCGTGTAAGTGAACCTCCCGGTTTGTGGGATGGTCACTGATTTGTGCCTCGAAGCCTGTAGGTAAGAGGTTTGTTTTATTCACTCAGAAGTTGTAAAGCAATGAGTGGAGTTGTGTGCTTGGAGGAAGCTTTGAAGCAACTCTAAGATATGTTTATTTGTGTGCTTTGAATGTTGGTGATTAAGCCGTCGATGCAGTGGCTGAGTTGTTGACTGCTAGACATCATTGCTATGATTGGGAGTGGAATGGAGATATTCCATATCTAGGGAGAACCTAGGTAGAGGGGTCATTGGGTAGTGATTAAGTGAGGAGTTGTAAACTGGGAGTTTAGCTCTGAATTGATACTGCTAATAGTGGACTTCATCCCTGGCTTGGTATGCCCCCAGAGTAGGTTGATTGAACCGAACTGGGTGAACAATTCTGTTGTGTTGTTTATGTTTCTGCATTGTTTATTTGTAAGTTCAGTTTGGATGTCATAACATCGTGCATGACATCAGTGTGTGATTTAATGACTGTGCTAACACAGAATCTCTGCAAAGCAGATTTGTTTATGTTAACTGAACTGATATGTGATCCCAACACTTCCAGACTTCTGGATGTTAGAAGTAATAAAAATTGGGGGATCTGTATGTACTGCCTCAGCTAAGCTGATGACAGAAAAGATGTCGTGACATTGTGTATGACATTCTGAGTCTGTCTTACCAGAATTTCAGATCTCAAACTTTCGCTCTATTAATTTTAACCTTTGACCGTCTTAAGACCTCAAACTTTCGCTCTATTGATTTTAAGACTTACTAATTAAATTAGACATACAAACCAAAAACAAGTGATATTTAATAAAACATAATTAAGCCAATTTATTTCGGATCCCTGCGGTTAAATTACTTTACATACCGACATCTAAATAAATTAGCCAGACATACTTAAAGAAACAAACATGAAATTATAATTATTAAACATGGAATTATAATTATTAAACATGAAATTATAATTACTAACCATATTATAATGATAATGATAAAACAATATTATAAGAACATGAAACTAAAATAATTGCAAATAAATAAACCTGGAAGTAAAGCAGACGAAACAAACTTGAATAAAATTACAAACAAAGCAAATCTTGAAACTTGAATAAAGCTTTGAAATAATGTCGGCAAGATTGTGATCCAAGAGTACATAAATTGTAGGCCAAAAACTAATGGTGTGGTAGTTCCTCAATGTGAGAAACTACCACTTTTACAGAGTGATAATTTATGCCTAAAACTATGAACAGCGCTTCCGCGCCTAAAACTTGGATGCTCTCAAATGAATGCTCAGACTCTATTTATAGTGAATGGAAATGGGAGTTCCTTTTCAGCATCACGTGAGAAGTAGTGGAGATAGTGGGAAGTTGAGAAAATCATGGGGTGAGTGGACTTGGAATTGTCCACGAAAAGAGTGGAGAAAATGGTTAAGTGGTGGGTCCCTTATCCTTCGGAGACGAGCGTCTCTTTTGGTGAGAAAGAAGCGGAGAAAATAGTGGAGAGGTGGAGACGGGCGTCTCTATTTGTGACGTGGCCTTTGGACGTGGGTGAACTTGGGAGATGGACGTCTCCTTTGATGATACGGCCCTTGGACTTTGGAGACGGGCGTCTCAGCTTCTTCGTAGTGGGAGCTTCAGCTCCTTCGTGGGCTGGGCTTGCACTTTGCACAATTGGGTCTTCTTTGCACCCCTTTCTTACTTCAGCACCCTTTTTTCATCTTTTAGGCATAAATAGCAATGAATTTAGCTCCATTTCTTTCCTTTTCACAAATAGTCTCAATATGGGCGTAAAACTTGAAACAATGAAAATACCAGCATAATACCGACATAAAGCAACATAATTAAGATAAAATAGGGAAATAATATATGTAAATCAAGCCAAATATGTGATACATTTTCGCGTTATCAGCGGCGCAGTTGGCGTTGACACAGGGACGAGGCCAGGGCCGGGGACGACGTGTGCGAGTTCCCGTGGAGATGGACGAGGGTACCTCTACATCTGGATCGAGGAGTCGTCTGACTCGGGTATCTTCTTTTCGCCAACGAGAGGATAAGGAGGAGGAGGAGGAGGTGGCAGTGCCATACCACGAGGCGGAGGAGGTACCGGATGTTGACCCTCCACTCGGGCAGGAGGATGAGAAGGAGGAGACCTTTTAAAAAAGATTTTGAGTTCGGGGGGTAAGTTATACAAAGGGAAGGTGTAAGGCATCCTTTGTATCCATGGTTATCCATGGGCTCTTAATTGCTTAGCTCACTTTTGTATTGTTTGAAATGTTTGAAAATGAGGTGTGAAAAGTAAAAACTTTGAAGAAGAACTTTAGCTTGTAAATAAGCGTAGTCTTTTGAAAAGTATTTGAAAATTAGCGCGAAAAGGAGTTTGAATTTGAATTTTGAATTGAGCAAGCAATTAATAGCAACTTCCCTAAGTTTGAAAAAAACGTTCTTTTAGTCTTTCGAGTGAAAGGATCTATCCATGCCATAAGAGGGCAGGAAGTCTTTCAATTGGATTTGAGGGTCATCGAGAGTATCGTTCACCATAAGACTGTCCCATGCCATAAAGAGGGCAGGTAGTCTAAGGGAAGGATATAATAGTCATTTAGGCAACATGTAAAGATACCTTAGCAATCGAAGGGACTATCACCATTTAATCGAGGGACGAGATCATATTTATCGTAGGCAACTCGTAGGGACTATGATCTTTTATCGGAGGGACGTGGTGATTTTGAATCAAAGGCAACAAGCTAAGGTATCCCTATATCCGAAGGGACTTGACTATTTAGTACAATAGAGGCAACAAGGCAACAGGCAACGAAGGCAACCAGAGAGATTACCTTAAAGGTGCGTGTGTGGCACAATCAGGTGGTTCAAATTCAGTTATGTTATCTTGATTTAGGTGAGCTATCGTTCAGTTAATTAATCTTGTCACCCCCTACTTTACTAATCACGCAGTTAATATTACGGAAATTAAAGGCAGGAAAATAAAAGCCCTACGCTATTACAATAAACACCTGCGGGGATGGGGGAATTAAAACAAAAAATAAAAAAAAACATAAATAATTAATATGCACTTCTTGAATGCTTTGATCGCCCTCACCCCCTTGATTGATTATCTGAAAATTAAAATGAAAGTAATAGGGGAGTGAGTGTATGTGGAATTCATCGATAGTGAAACAAACCCTATTTAATTCCATGAGGCAAAATAAAATTAAACTGATAATCAATAGAGAGAGGGTTAGAAACTTAACTTTTGGTCGGGCGAAGCGCGTGGCTGAAGGATTTGAAAATAACCCTGAAAATTTGCGCAAAGAAGAGAATTTATTTTAGTGTATGAATGATCCCAACAATAATAATTTAGGCAAAAAATGGCAAGGCAAACCCAAAAGGGACAATGATTAGTTATCATGCCAAAATCAGGGTTTGAGGCAAGATAAAAATTGTTACCCTAAAATAATTATCAGCTAAAAACCTTAAAAACAATTATTTTTAATATAAAAAAAAGTCGAAACTCCGATTTAAAAATAATGGTGAAAATATTTATTTAATTAATAGATAACATGTTTTTTTAAAACTAATTTTTTTAAATAATAATAATAAAAAATAACTAGAGAAAAGAAGATAAGTAAAAAGGGTTTATATAAAAATAAATAAAAAATTAAAAGTGACTTAGCTGGTGATCAAGTGTGGAAGGTCTATTGAAGTCCATGGTGCACTACAGTCCTTGTGGGCAATGGATTGATCTGGGCGTGATCCGACGGCTGAGATTTGAGGGTGTATTGTAGCTTCATGAAGGCGTGGGCATGAGATTTCGTCGTAAATATTTGTTAAAAATAAATGGTATGGGTCAGACCCGAACCCAGGACAATAGGAATACCTTCCACTTCTCTTGCCACTTGGTCTGCAAATATTGTTTGTCAATATAATATCTTAATAAAAATAAATACACAACAATTAAGATAATGGAACAAGTCAAAAGAGAAAGACAGATGGGCCCCCCTGCGTTATTATGAGCCAATGGGAACGAGAGAGAGAAGCTGGATTTGTTGACTGGCAATTCACGTCATGCCACGCGTGGGGAGAGGAATTAGAGATGTTTGACGAACCAATCACGACGCACCAATCAGCCCAGTCAGCTTCGTCCTCTTCCTTGCGTTTTCCTGCGGATTTAGTTATGGATTTTCCTGCGATATTTGCTGCGAATATTTCCTTCGAATTCCTGTAACATTGAAACCTCAAAAATTTCACGTTAGCAAAAGATAAAAAGCACCTAGGTCCACTAATTGGCTTGCTGCGAGTTCAATGGAGATGTTTTCATGGCCTGAAAACGCTCGGAAGTACGAGAACGAAGGGACAACTCCGTTTTGCCCAAACCATGGCATCGTGTGATTTGGTCACGATAAGCTCTCAACGATGCTCCATTCCTGTTCTAAGGGACCTCATGAACTCGTCAATATTGTTAGTTCCAATCAAAACATGCTAATAATTAAAATTTGATTAACAGAACATAAAGGAAAAAGATGAATTTAAGTGTGGGGCCGTACGACGTGATACACCTGTATATTTAGGTCCAGACTTACTCTACTGCACTCCAGGAGCAAGATTATATGAATGGTTTTGGCATAAAGTTTCTGTAATTCGCGATCTTGAATGCCCTAGCTTCTTGAAGAATTTTCTTTCTTGGAACCCTAGCCTATTCTCCTAATTTTTTGCGTCCCCTAGTGGCTGCTGAGTTTATGAATATATATATATAGGAACGATTTAGGGTTGAATCTTGAGGAAAAAATCAAACAAAAATAGTAACAAGGGAATTAAAAAAAAGATTTTGTATAAAATCTTTCTATTTTTGAGCATCATGTTATTCCATGCATATTTTCCTCGAATCATGGCCATTAGATCAAACT
This sequence comes from Vicia villosa, assembly GCF_029867415.1. Classification (NCBI taxonomy): domain Eukaryota; kingdom Viridiplantae; phylum Streptophyta; class Magnoliopsida; order Fabales; family Fabaceae; genus Vicia; species Vicia villosa. Next base: position 112,026,286 of record NC_081181.1, on the reverse strand, counting down.
CCATCTGATTATATAATTTTACAAATAATCAAATCATATTTTATCATTAAATAATGATTTTATTTTGATTTATTTTAATTTTAATGAATAAATTCAAAATAAAATAAATAAAAACCACCAAAATATAGATAAAATGATTCATGGGCCTTTGATGAGCTTAAATCCACGTGGGAAACTTGAAAATAAAGGCCCATGGCTCAAACTTTCAAAATTCACTAATTAGGGTTTCATGTAATTCTCAAATTTTGCCCAACTTGCACCAGTCATAACTCCTTCATTTTTTATTGTATGGAAGTATAATTGAACTTTTTAGAAAGCTTAGAGTGTCCTTTAAATGATGCTTTTGGTTTCATCTCAAATAGATATTCCTTTCTCAAGTTATGAGCTTTGACCCAAAAGGTGTTTTTGTTGACTTTTTAGGAGGACCTGTAATGTATTGGTCCATATCTCTCAAATGAAGCATTTTTGGGCTTGTCATGTGAGAGACAAAATTGTAGAGAATCAAATTTCCTTCAAAATGAGCTTTGGATGGGAAATTTCTGATGTTCCATGTGAAAGTTATGGCTGGTCAAAGTTGGGTTGACTTTCTCCTTAAAACCCTAATTTAGAAACTCAGGTTCTTGATGATTTTGGAGCTTTTCTTGATAAATCATGATCAAACTTTAATCCAATGATGAATGATACTTCACAATGAGGATGCTGACCAAAAATCAGAAGTTTTGACTGTGGTTTGACCATAGTTTGACTTTTAGGTCAACCAGTCGATTATTGATCGTTTGAGCAGTTGATTGATCGATCTTGTGAGTCAGAGCTTGAAACTTGTCATGTGGATATTATAAGACATGTGAGGGACCCTGAGGTCCACTTGAGGTGTCAGAACCTGATTTTTTCTTTGAGATGAGCAAAACCCTAGTTGGAGGGTCGTTGTTTAAGAGAGAGACTGTATGCTTCCTCCTTGTGTATCTTTGAGTATTTGAAGGTCAGATGGACTGAAATATGAGAAAATATGATGGGCAAATTTGGGGGTATGACAGCTGCCCCTGTTCAATCTTCTTATACCTGAGGATGTAGATTGGCTTGTGTGCCTGTCGGAATCTGAAGGTAGAAGAGGATTGAACACTAGAATACCAAGAAATTTGCCCTTGCTGATGGTGAAGGGACTTTTTGGAGACGGGCTTGAAGATGCCATCCGATACGAAAGTCAGAATAAGTCGTACGTTAGACTCTATCCGAGCTTGAAGTATTGAAAGGCGTTTGTCAGAGATGGGCTTGAAGATGCCATCTAGGTGTTTGGAAAAGATGTATGATGGAGATGGGCTTAAAGATGCCATCCAGTTTAATAGACTTGAGAATCAGAATACGTCACACGTTAGACCGTATATGGAGGATATACTTAGGTTGGGTCGTACGTTAGACTTAGTTTGCATCAACAGATGTCTGGAAAACTGTGCGTTAGGCTGAAGGTTGAGTCGTGCATTAGACTGAATCCTCTGTGTTGAGAAGTATTTGAATGTTGATCGTGTCATTACCGTTCGTGGTAAATGAATTAGATTTTCGAGCATTGACCGTGTCAGTACTGTTCGTAGTAGCTGAATTAGATCTTGGAAAGATGATCGTGTCTACACCGTTCGTGATGATAGAATTAGACCCTTAAAGGTTGATCGTGTCAGTACCGTTCGTAGCACCTGAATTAGATCTTGGAAAGATGATTGTGTCTACACCGTTCGTGATGATAGAAATAGATCTCTTGTCGTGTCAGTACCGTTCGTAGTAACTGAATTAGACTGAGGAGGTAATTGATCGTGTCCACACTGTTCGTGATGATAGAATTAGACCTCTTGTCGTGTCAGCACCATTCATAGTAACTGAATTAGACTTTAGAGGATAATTGATCGTGTCTACACCGTTCGTGATGATAGAATTAGATCTCTTGTCGTGTCAGCACCATTCGTAGTAACTGAATTAGACTTTAGGGGATAATTGATCGTGTCCACACCGTTCGTGATGATGGAATTAGACCTATTTTTGTCGTGTCAGCACCGTTCGTAGTAACTAAATTAGACTTGGGAAATAGTTGATTGTTTAAGGAACCGTCTGAGGTATCGACTTAAATTTAAAGGTGGATCATTAAGGAACCGTCCAAGGTATCGACTTATATCCAAAGGTAGATCATTAAGGAACCGTCCAAGGTATCGACTTAGATCCGAAGGTAGATCATTAAGGAACCGTCCAAGGTATCGACTTAGATCCAAAGTTAGATCATTAAGGAACCGTCCAAGGTATCGACTTAGACCCGAAGGTAGATCATTAAGGAACCGTCCAAGGTATCGACTTAGATCCGAAGGTAGATCATTAAGGAACCGTCAAAGGTATCGACTTAGATCTGAAAGGTTTTGAGGTTGTTTATTTGACTGCAACTGTAACCTGAAAAAGAAAAGTTAGTTTTTTATGCCATGTCATGATGCATGTAATGTGTTTATGTGACGGGATTCTCAAAATAAATGAGAACCTTGCATGTTATGTACGCATTTGTCGCGATGCATTATGTATTATGTATGGACATGTATGCAATTGTATGATGTATGGCGTAATGAGTCCCTCAGAATAAATGAGAAACTTTGTATGAAATGTACGCGATGTATGAATATGTTTATGATTTATGACGTATGACTATGATTTATACTATTTGACACATCTTGATTGAGAAGGTGGATCTCCGTGTCATTATAATTTTGATGTTTGATCCTATCTTGAGGATGCTCAGTTGGGGATTTATGATTTCTGCTTGGGGATGAATAGTAATTTAACGGATCCTGACTGGGGATGAAAGATATTAGTAATCCATGTTGGGGAACCATGTCTTTGTCGGGACGAGTATGTTTGAAGATATCTTTTTGAGGATTTCTCTGTGGGGATATGATCTTGTGAAATCGAAGTTGCGGGAAGGCATGGATATCTTGGATATTGCTCCCAATATTATAGTAACTACCATTCCTGGATTTGATTAGGACACATCGCTGAGTATTGATCAAGATGTCAAACTGGACTTGTATAGATTTGCCCCTGCTAGTAGGGGCTTTTGGAAAGATTCGCCTCGCGAGGACTTTATGAGATGTGAACTATGGGTGACATGCCCCTAGTAATCATAGGCCCCAAATAATGTCTATGTTGGTTGAGAAGTAGCTTCAGATCTAACTGGATGCATGCCCCTGATTGTTGATGTTTCTGAGATATTTTTTCGAAACTTGACCTGATTATCCCAAATTAATCGGGAAATAGTTTGAATTCCACTCGGGATGTATGCCTTTGATTATTCGGCTTTTGAGAGATTTTGGAATCTTGACTCGATTGTCCCAGATTGATTGGACAAAGCATGTCATGCCCCTTGTATTCATTGACTTCTAGTCAACAGAGTCAGTTATAAGAGATGTTGCTGCTGAAATAGTTCCGTCTGTCGGGATGACTTTTAGTCATTAGTCGTACCCTGTGCAGATTCTTTCTGATGCTAACATTTGAAATTATGTAGCAAAATATGTTTAATAATGAATTCATGAGATGCAGTGCATACGTTCGTCTTGAGTTTGTTGAAAAACATTAAAACTGGATATGTAAAAGTATGATGTTTATAAAAACTTGATGTTTGTAAAAACGAAGTGTCAACTCAGCATTTGTGGTAAACCTTAAGGAGTCAGGATACCTTTTTTGGTGACAGTATGCTTTCGAACTAACCATGCTTCAGTTAGGACTTTTAAGGGTTGTAACGTGGCTTGGTTCACGGTTTAAGAAACAAAGGATAAAGGCTCAAAATTTGATTGGACCCACCCCTCTTCGTGATGATCTTCAATCCTAAGCTCAGTTAATTCGACTTATGCATTCAGTTTCCAGGAGACTTTTGGATTTGCACCTTTGATAATGATGATGGTTCGCAAGCAGAGAGAACTTTTGAGATGGCAGTCACTTCTTCCTTTTGGTAGTCACAACATTGTGTTGTTCAGGAATTTATTGACTTATCTTTTCATCTTTTTGATATCCCTAACTTTTGCCTGAACTGTCTATTTTGAGCTTACAGTCAGCGGGATGCCTTGATTTTTGCCTAAGTCTTCTTTTTGATTTTTTGACTTAGCAGGCTTTTCTTTGTATGTTTTTTCATTCATTCATTCATTTTTTGAAAGATATTGATTGCCTTGCTTAATGATTGATGAACCATCATTGGCTTTTGATTGACATCTCCAACACTTCTTTGATGTGTGCGGATGAACGCTGGTGATTGAAACCTTTGTTGAAAGGTGTACTGAATGATTCTCTTAAAATAGAATGCACAGCCAAGTTAACTGAGAACTGCCCTGCCCCAGGTTATGATCAAGGGTTTTAATTAGTACCAGAAAAAAACTTCTACTTCTTAGGCTCAAAGGGGTTGACGAGGGATTAACATCCTTATATCTCCACTATTTAGGAATTGACACAATTCCTGTACATCGTCAGCATAGTCCGTTCGAAAGCATACTGTATGAGGTTGCGGTATCGTTTTCGTCATCCTCCCTCAAAAGGTATACAGCTTTAGCAGGAGTTGGGTATCATAAAACATATGCAAAGTAAAGATGCAGTTTAGATGAGTGATAGCGAAATAATTTATTCAAGACAAACTTATGCAATGCACTGATGATGATTACTAAAACAGATAGTGTCTATCATGAGTCAAATGTTTAAACAAACAGAAAAGAAACTTGCAAATGAAAGTAGATCTAATGATCCAAAAGTTCATCCGCCTGGACGTCAATCAGTCTTGTCATGACTAGGCATAGGAGCGGTGATCACCACAAGAGTTTCGGGAGGGTTGAATTTGATTTCCCCGTTATCGATTAGATCTTGAATCTTATTCCTCAATGTCCAGCAATTATTTTTGTAATGTCCAGGAATGTTGGAATGGTGCGCGCACCTCGCATTGAGTTTATAGCCAGAGGTGTTAGAATTCTTAGGAGCATCCCTCAGAGTAATCAATCTGATCTTCAACAGATGTTGTAATGTTTGAGCCGACGACATATTGATTTTGGTGAATTGACGCTTAGGTGCATCTGGCTTGGGTCGTTGTTGTGGAGCTGGTGTAGAGATTCAGAGTATCCGGGGTTCGAGCTTCCGGAATGTGCGTCTGATAAGAGTGTTTCAGAATGTCCAGGGTTCGAGCTTCCGAAATGTATATCCGATTGGAATGTTTCATAAGTCTGGGGGTCAAGCTTCCGGAATGTATCTGGCGTAGGACATCAGAACGAGTTTTTCATTAAACCATATCTGAAGAGGAATGCCAGAACGGGTCGTACATTAGACCATATCTGGAAGTAGGACATCAGAACGAGTTATTCATTAAACCATATCTGAAGGAGAACAATCAGAACGAGCCATACATTATACCATATCTGATGAAGGATACCAGAACGAGTCGTACATTAGACCATATCTGGAAGTAGGAAATCAGAACGAGTTATTCATTAAACCATATCTGAAGGAGAACAATCAGAACGAGCCATACATTATACCATATCTGATGAAGGATACCAGAACGAGTCGTACATTAGACCATATCTGGAAGTAGGAAATCAGAACGAGTTATTCATTAAACCATATCTGAAGGAGAACAATCAGAACGAGCCATACATTAGACCATATCTGATGAAGGATGTCAGAACGAGTCATATATTAGACCATATCTGAAAGAGCCATACTTTAGGATGCATTTAATTTTGTTGATGATAGTTGCATGACCGGTTGGTCGACCTGAAAGGTGAGATTAGTTTTTATGTGATGTTATGAATGCAAATGCAATCTTTTCAAGGGTCTTTAGGCTTTTAGTTAGCAACATTAGAAAATGATTTGGTCGCGTCTTTGTCTGAAGAAATCTGAACTTTATCTTTGAACGTCTTTCTTTGAGAATCAAGCTCACCATATCGAGTGGGTCATCGCCTCTGATTCGAGAAGTTCTGAATTTGAAGGTACATGGCTAGAGGAAAATAAATCCTCTTGCCCCTTGATAGGTACTGAGTCTCTGAATTGGAAGGTGTGTGGCCAGAGGAAAATAAATCCTCTTGCCCCCTGATTAGGAATTCAGTCCTTGATAAGAGCACCTGAAATTGTGCGCCCTAAATCCCTAAGATCCTTGAAAGGGTTAGTTAAATCATGTTATGCGTATGATGTCATGATGTCATGTGAATGCAATGCATCAGAAAAAACGTAGGGTAATAAGGACGAGTGAGTCCCACAAGAAAAACCTGCAAGAAAACCAAAGGGTTAGTAGCAAGCACAGACAAGTCACACAAGTGTCCTTAGGTTTAAAGGCTTGCGTGAAGTTCGTAGGTAAGTACCCTCCCCACTGAAGTTAAGTTGTTTCAACCTGTCCTAGAATAGTAACCGGGTTCTATGGTGCTCATATCTCTGATCTTTCTCGCAGGCATTGTCTCAACATGGCACTCGATCGGCCAGCCAAAAGCATCCCTAGAGTACAATCTCAATGAGTGTAGCATCGAGTATCAACCGGCTTCAGTCAGGAATCCAAAGCCAGCTATCTCGCTACTTCCTATAGGCCAAAGTCAAGTTCAACTAGGGTTCTAAGGGAGAATTAGTGCTTGTGACACCACGCGGTAGCCAAATGTCTCCTCGATCATATTCAAGGGCCATCAGGACAAACCAAAGTGTCGCACTAACGGTGGCCACCAGTTCAACCATAACGATACATGTCGTACAGCCTCCCTGGTCTCATGCCACATACCTAAGATACACTAGATCCGGGTGTAGGATCTTTCACACAGCAGAATACCCAAAACAACCTTTAAAGATAAAACAAACAAGTCAAACAAATTTAAATTGATCCTAGCTCTAAGGTAACCCCTCTTTTATTCGAAAGCATCCCCAGCAGAGTCGCCAGTTCTGTAATACGGTGAACTGACTTTATATCGAAATATTGCGGATAGCAAGAGTTGCCACCGACTTTTATTTTATCCAATTAGGAAAGGCTAAAAGAACAGGAAAAGACCTTTTAAAAAAGATTTTGAGTTCGGGGGGTAAGTTATACAAAGGGAAGGTGTAAGGCATCCTTTGTATCCATGGTTATCCATGGGCTCTTAATTGCTTAGCTCACTTTTGTATTGTTTGAAATGTTTGAAAATGAGGTGTGAAAAGTAAAAACTTTGAAGAAGAACTTTAGCTTGTAAATAAGCGTAGTCTTTTGAAAAGTATTTGAAAATTAGCGCGAAAAGGAGTTTGAATTTGAATTTTGAATTGAGCAAGCAATTAATAGCAACTTCCCTAAGTTTGAAAAAAACGTTCTTTTAGTCTTTCGAGTGAAAGGATCTATCCATGCCATAAGAGGGCAGGAAGTCTTTCAATTGGATTTGAGGGTCATCGAGAGTATCGTTCACCATAAGACTGTCCCATGTCATAAAGAGGGCAGGTAGTCTAAGGGAAGGATATAATAGTCATTTAGGCTACATGTAAAGATACCTTAGCAATCGAAGGGACTATCACCATTTAATCGAGGGACGACATCATATTTATCGTAGGCAACTCGTAGGGACTATGATCTTTTATCGGAGGGACGTGGTGATTTTGAATCGAAGGCAACAAGCTAAGGTATCCCTATATCCGAAGGGACTTGACTATTTAGTACAATAGAGGCAACAAGGCAACAGGCAACGAAGGCAACCAGAGAGATTACCTTAAAGGTGTGTGTGTGGCACAATCAGGTGGTTCAAATTCAGTTATGTTATCTTGATTTAGGTGAGCTATCGTTCAGTTAATTAATCTTGTCACCCCCTACTTTACTAACCACGCAGTTAATATTACGGAAATTAAAGGCAGGAAAATAAAAGCCCTACGCTATTACAATAAACACCTGCGGGGATGGGGGATTTAAAACAAAAAATAAAAAAAACATAAATAATTAATATGCACTTCTTGAATGCTTTGATCGCCCTCACCCCCTTGATTGATTATCTGAAAATTAAAATGAAAGTAATAGGGGAGTGAGTGTATGTGGAATTCATCGATAGTGAAACAAACCCTATTTAATTCCATGAGGCAAAATAAAATTAAACTGATAATCAATAGAGAGAGGGTTAGAAACTTAACTTTTGGTCGGGCGAAGCGCGTGGCTGAAGGATTTGAAAATAACCCTGAAAATTTGCGCAAAGAAGAGAATTTATTTTAGTGTATGAATGATCCCAACAATAATAATTTAGGCAAAAAATGGCAAGGCAAACCCAAAAGGGACAATGATTAGTTATCATGCCAAAATCAGGGTTTGAGGCAAGATAAAAATTGTTACCCTAAAATAATTATCAGCTAAAAACCTTAAAAACAATTATTTTTAATATAAAAAAAAAGTCGAAACTCCGATTTAAAAATAATGGTGAAAATATTTATTTAATTAATAGATAACATGTTTTTTTTAAAACTAATTTTTTTAAATAATAATAATAAAAAATAACTAGAGAAAAGAAGATAAGTAAAAAGGGTTTATATAAAAATAAATAAAAAATTAAAAGTGACTTAGCTGGTGATCAAGTGTGGAAGGTCTATTGAAGTCCATGGTGCACTACAGTCCTTGTGGGCAATGGATTGATCTGGGCGTGATCCGACGGCTGAGATTTGAGGGTGTACTGTAGCTTCATGAAGGCGTGGGCATGAGATTTCGTCGTGAATATTTGTTAAAAATAAATGGTATGGGTCAGACCCGAACCCAGGACAATAGGAATACCTTCCACTTCTCTTGCCACTTGGTCTGCAAATATTGTTTGTCAATATAATATCTTAATAAAAATAAATACACAACAATTAAGATAATGGAACAAGTCAAAAGAGAAAGACAGATGGGCCCCCCTGCGTTATTATGAGCCAATGGGAACGAGAGAGAGAAGCTGGATTTGTTGACTGGCAATTCACGTCATGCCACGCGTGGGGAGAGGAATTAGAGATGTTTGACGAACCAATCACGACGCACCAATCAGCCCAGTCAGCTTCGTCCTCTTCCTTGCGTTTTCCTGCGGATTTAGTTATGGATTTTCCTGCGATATTTGCTGCGAATATTTCCTTCGAATTCCTGTAACAATGAAACCTCAAAAATTTCACGTTAGCAAAAGATAAAAAGCACCTAGGTCCACTAATTGGCTTGCTGCGAGTTCAATGGAGATGTTTTCATGGCCTGAAAACGCTCGGAAGTACGAGAACAAAGGGACAACTCCGTTTTGCCAAAACCATGGCATCGTGTGATTTGGTCACGATAAGCTCTCAACGATGCTCCATTCCTGTTCTAAGGGACCTCATGAACTCGTCAATATTGTTAGTTCCAATCAAAACATGCTAATAATTAAAATTCGATTAACAGAACATAAAGGAAAAAGATGAATTTAAGTGTGGGGCCGTACGACGTGATACACCTGTATATTTAGGTCCAGACTTACTCTACTGCACTCCAGGAGCAAGATTATATGAATGGTTTTGGCATAAAGTTTCTGTAATTCGCGATCTTGAATGCCCTAGCTTCTTGAAGAATTTTCTTTCTTGGAACCCTAGCCTATTCTCCTAATTTTTTGCGTCCCCTAGTGGCTGCTGAGTTTATGAATATATATAGGAACGATTTAGGGTTGAATCTTGAGGAAAAAATCAAACAAAAATAGTAACAAGGGAATTAAAAAAAAGATTTTGTATAAAATCTTTCTATTTTTGAGCATCATGTTATTCCATGCATATTTTCCTCGAATCATGGCCATTAGATCAAACTCCATCTGATTATATAATTTTACAAATAATCAAATCATATTTTATCATTAAATAATGATTTTATTTTGATTTATTTTAATTTTAATGAATAAATTCAAAATAAAATAAATAAAAACCACCAAAATATAGATAAAATGATTCATGGGCCTTTGATGAGCTTAAATCCACGTGGGAAACTTGAAAATAAAGGCCCATGGCTCAAACTTTCAAAATTCACTAATTAGGGTTTCATGTAATTCTCAAATTTTGCCCAACTTGCACCAGTCATAACTCCTTCATTTTTTATTGTATGGAAGTGTAATTGAACTTTTTATAAAGCTTAGAGTGTCCTTTAAATGATGCTTTTGGTTTCATCTCAAATAGATATTCCATTCTCAAGTTATGAGCTTTGACCCAAAAGGTGTTTTTGTTGACTTTTTAGGAGGACCTGTAATGTATTGGTCCATATCTCTCAAATGAAGCATTTTTGGGCTTGTCATGTGAGAGACAAAATTGTAGAGAATCAAATTTCCTTCAAAATGAGCTTTGGATGGGAAATTTCTGATGTTTCATGTGAAAGTTATGGCTGGTCAAAGTTGGGTTAACTTTCTCCTTAAAACCCTAATTTAGAAACTCAGGTTCTTGATGATTTTGGAGCTTTTCTTGATAAATCATGATCAAACTTTGATCCAATGATGAATGATACTTCACAATGAGGATGCTGACCAAAAATCAGAAGTTTTGACTGTGGTTTGACCATAGTTTGACTTTTAGGTCAACCAGTCGATTATTGATCGTTTGAGCAGTTGATTGATCGATCTTGTGAGTCAGAGCTTGAAACTTGTCATGAGGATATTATAAGACATGTGAGGGACCCTGAGATCCACTTGAGGTGTCAGAACCTGATTTTTTCTTTGAGAGGAGCAAAACCCTAGTTGGAGGGTCGTTGTTTAGGAGAGAGACTGTATGCTTCCTCCTTGTGTATCTTTGAGTATTTGAAGGTCAGATGGACTGAAATATGAGAAAATATGATGGGCAAATTTTGGGGTATGACAACGTTTATTCAATATTTTCTTAACGGTCTGTTTAACATACTTTTTTATTTGTTTTTTTGTAATAGGAGAGAGGGCCGTTGAAAATGGTGAACCACGCCCGGAAGGTTTTCAGTCTTTTAAACCGACTTCCGAGTGGTTTAACGACACGGTGAGAGCTTCAGGGCTTAGTGGGCTCTGCATGACGGGGTATTCCACCATCAGCCATGACATGCAGGGGGGCCTTTGTGGAACGGTGGCACAAGGAGACGTCTTCTTTTCACTTACCGGTTGAGGAGATGACGATCACCTTGCATGATGTGCAGTGTCTTATCCACCTGCCGATCAGGGGGGCGCTGTTGACCCACTCCCGGATCCAGAGGGCCGAAGCCAGTGAGTGGATGGCGCTCTATTTGGGTATGGAGCCCGAAGTTGCTGACTATGAGTGCATCACGACATCTGGGCCTCATATCCGGTTCACCACATTGAGTCGCTATTTCGAGCACCACTTGGTGGCGGCAGCCGACGCCGAGGATGCGGGTGACGACCTATTTACACATTATCACCGTGGCTGCGCTCTCCGGTGCTGGTACATGCATGTGGTAGACGCTGCGATCTTTGTGGACAAGAGTGCGAGGTACATCGACGTGACCTACCTCCGCTACTTCATGGACTTGACCACCGTTCACCAGTGGAACTAGGGGGTAGCTACTCTGGCATACCTATACCAGAAGCTGAATGAGGCCTCCAACTAGAGGACGAGGCAGTTGACCGGATCTTGTACACTACTCACGGTATGTTTCATTTTAATTGTTTCGTATTTATTTATGTTTCGTATTTACTTATGTTTCGTATTTACTTATGTTTCGTATTTATTTATGTTTCGTATTTACTTACGGTACGTTACATTATCGTGTTTGTGTTTCAGAGTTGGATCTTCTCTTACTTCTCCCGGATCCACGGCTTTCACATTGATCCTGAGTACGTTGACGCCATGCCCAGGGCCGCCAGATACGTTCTCCAGAGGGGGAACAATGCGGTGGGACCATACCGTGGGTACCTGGACCGCACGATGCACGATGTCGTCACCTGGAGGCCATTCAGCGACTACACTCAGGTTGTCCCCTTTAACGGCATATCTTTATATTCTGGCTGGTTGGCATGCGGGACCAGCATCATGGTCCGGTATCTCCCTGAGTGGTGCATGCGGCAGTTCGGATTTGTGTAGATGATACCCACACTATGCCAAATAAGTTATTTAATAGCGTTTTTTTTTGTTTTTTATAGCGCTTAAAAGCGCTATTAACCGCGCCGTTATTGTAGATGTTTTTTGTTTAATAGCACTTTACAAGCGCTATTAAAGTACAGTTTTTTAATAGCGTTTTTTCTAAAGCGCTACTGAAGTGGGCACTTTCTGTGTGTTTGGATTTGATTTTGACAGCACTTTCAAACTAAGTGCTATTAAACGACGCATGTTTGATAGCGCTTTCAAACAAAGCGCTAATATATGATTATATTTGATAGCACTTTCAACAAAAGCGCTAATATATGGCCCCTATTTGATAGCACTTTAAAAGAAAGCGCTAACATATGGCACATTTTTTATAGCACTTTCTCTTAAAAGTGCTAATATAGGATGTCTTATTAATAACACTATCTATAAAATGTTATTGTAGTACACTTTTTTATGTACATAAAATCATTCTTTTAGTGTGCAAATATCAAAAAGCTACATTCAATTCAATATCAAATAACGCTTTAAGTTACTCATTCCATACATATTATGATCCATCAATACCAAATAACATTTAAAACCAAATTCTTTTGTTTACAAATATCATAACATATATATAGATGACATTTAGTGTACTAAAAAAAGAGGGCATTTGCATAGCCAAATTTATAGATGCATGCATTCCATCTAAGAGTACTTCAATCCAAATCCCAAAGCAAAAAACCATATTCTCTAAACGAAACACCTAAAATACAAGAAACGACAACAAAAAACAACATCAAGTAGTAACCACACTTCACGAACCCAAAGCGCTGAACCCACAGACAAAATTGCTACTTCTTATTTTCCTGTATCATAGAAGGAATATTGATTATGTATTGTACAATAAGAACCAATTCAAAATATATAAAATAATCAGGTACATACACATTTTACCAATTGAAATTCTTTGTTTTCTTTTAAAAATGAAAAATTAGTACACAAATTTTATAACTATTAATTGTAATGTACAAAGACCCTATCAGTGAATCTTGTCTGTTACTTTGATTTTCCACAAAACCTTCGAGTTCTCTAGCAAGCTAATATCTAAAATCAAATGGACATTACTCAACTGCTCAAGCCTTAATTAACTATTTATAAGTGAAACTTCAAAAACTAAAAAACGCAACGACGACCATAACAGTACTAAAATTTCTGTAGAGGTAAACTAATAAACTATCATATATGAAATTAAGAAAGGGAAGAAACGTTACGAATAGAATCTGGTAAACGCAAAGCAATAATTGGAGAAAAGAAATATTACCAAATACCAATGAAGAGAGGGACGACGGTGGTGAGATAGTGAAGGGATGAGTTCGACGGAGAATGGGTTTTATTTGTTCTTTCTTTCCGATGCAGAATCTATTGTCTGTTAGTGACAAAATCCATGGATCTGTTACTGGATTTTGAAATAATTGCTGCAGAAAGTGTGCTAGAATCTATTACCAAGTATGTGTACCTCATGTTACTGAAGGACCTGTTACCATGTACAAGCATTCACTTTATGATATTTCAATTGAGGAAAGTTTGAAACTTAGAAGAAAAAGGTTTGGAACAAATATGTATATGATACATATATCATGTAAAAGATAGTTAAGAATCTACTACAACACTTAAAAGATCAGTTATTAGATTACATTAGTTCACTTAGAAGCGTATATCGAAATTGGAGAACGACTTTCAAGTTTGTTCATACAGCCTGTAAAGTTACTAGATATTGACAGGATAAGATGTTACCAAACAACATCTGATTTTGAATAAAAAAACAAGACCTAAAAGCAAATAGTTAATGATCAAGTCCAAGAAAAAGGGATATTTGTGGTCCCAGAGACAAAAACACTTCCATGTACACTCCCTCAATGGGCTCATTCTAAATTTCCAGATGCTTAACTTCCTAAATGATCCATAGAAAAATGAAGAAGGATCCTTCTAATCAAACAAGTACCTTAAACCCCATTTCCTAATCATCAAACACAAACATCTTGTAAATAATATTTGAACTTAACTCAACCTAAAAGCTAGCTCGTGGGACAGACTTATTCATCTTGTTTACCTTGCAAATGCATGGGCTAAGATTAAGAGCTTTATGATCTCAAGATTCTCAACAGAAGTAATAGGGAAACAAAGAAAAAAGTATTTATGATGAATATGAAAAGTATAATAGTTTACCTTGCAAATGAGTGGTCTAAGAACTTTACGTGGAATTCTTACATGTAGAAATCATTAAACTTTATCCTATAGAAAAAGAAAACCATAGAAATAGATTTAACCTTCAGCAGATGAAATTGGCCAAAACAGAAATAAAATTTTAGTACATCAAGAGTTTTTGTTCATGTAATCAAAACTGAGTTAGAGAGAAAATAAATTCAAAGATTCAAATCAAGTAATGTCTCCATGGATGTGAATCAATGAAAGCAACATAGCTCTGTAACTAAAACAACAAATAAGGTTAAATTGGAAATATTCCTATGTTTCTAAACTCATGATTCAAACAGAACAAATAAGTAGCTCAAAATAAAGAAGAATTTGTATACCTACCTTCGAAGATTCGGGCGAAGACTTCAACTCTAGTACGATCTCCAGTAGTTTCCTCTTTCTGGTGGTGAATCGAAGAGTCGTGGTGAAATAGTGGAGAATCGTTGGCGACGAGGGAGAATCGATGGCGACGAGGGAGAATCGTTGGGTGAGAGGTGGTGAATCAATTTGTGCTTCTTCTAGTCGAAGAGGGGTAATCGAGGGCTTAGGGTTACAAGAAGCGACGGCGAAGATGAAGAAGAATCGTGTGTTTTGGTTTTTTTGTGTGAGTGGCCAAAATTTGTGCGCCAAAATGAAAATCATCCGCTATAAAGTGTTTTGGTTATTTGTTTTATTTTATTAATTTTATTAATTGTATTATTAATTATATATAAGATAGAAACATGTTTTGGTCTTTTTCTTTTATTAATTATATTATAACAACAATACCGCTTTTGCATAACCGTTAACAAAGGATAATTTAGTGAATAATATTAATAGCATTTTTGACGAAAGTGCTATCTTAGGGTACAATATTGATGGTGTTTTTCATAAAGCGCTATCTTACTGAAGTTTAATAATAGCGTTTTTTTACTAAGTGCTATCAAAATCACATTGTTTGTATTTTATAATAGCGCCCGACCATAAAGTGCTATTATAAATGAGTTTTTTCCTTTTTAATAGCACTTTCTTTAAAAGTGCTATTAAATTAGGCGCTACAAAATATCAATTTTGGCGTAGTGCCAGGTCACCTTTTGAGGCTGCTCCCGACACAGTGACCAGAGTGCAGCTCACTGCCATATTTGAGGATTGGGAGCATCATGTGGTATTGGAGGAGTATCGTCGCATTCGGTTCACCCAGGACTGGCACGGTGTGGAGGGGTACGTCACATGATTCTATCAAGTGTCACATCCTCTGTTGACACCCGACGCTCCCGGCGCTCCTAGGCCAGCACACGAGGAGATCCTGGAGAACCAGCAGGTCGAGGATGACCATGCCATTGATCTCCTGCCGATTTGCCAGCGGATAGAGATGCTTGGGCGAGACGCATTGGATCGAGGTGTCGTTCATCAGGGCGGTCCAGAGGTAGTCGCCGTGATGGAGATGATCGTCACTCGCTGGCCGTGCGACGGCATACAGGCGGCAAAGGAGGTCCCAGGGAGAGAGGGTTAGGCATACCCAGTAGTGGCCGGGTTTATTTATTTTTGTTTTCGGAGATCCACTTCCGAAGTCTGAGAAAATTTTTTTAAAAAAAATACTTCAGAAATGCATTTCCGAAGCAGGGGTAAAGTGGGGTTTTCGTTGGGGTGACCCCATAAGGAGGTGGTAAAGAAATTTTCATAATTTTTCTAATGTTGAATCAAACACATCTAAAATAAACAATTGTGATATAAATGTGAGGTGGCAACTAGTTTATATAATTTCTTAAACAATATTCTATGATGGAACGTTTCCAAATTCTACTAGTTCATTCTCTGTCATAATCTCATTCTTTAAGTTAGGTATCTATATATGTCAATCCCAATAATTTATTTTGCAATTTCAATATTTAAAAATTATAAAACATTAAAAATTATGGTTTTTGTTATTACTGAAATAAGTTTATATAATATTAGTTAATTTATTGGGCATAGATTCTCTTTTACAAATAATCACACTAATATTTTATTGGTTAGTTCAAGAAATTAGTATTTGGAATGTACTACGTACTACAAAATAAAACAGACAAAGGCAGCATTATTCTGATAATGTAAAGCTATTTAATTCCCACCGTGTATCAAGGTAAAGTCAGTAGTATATTTTATATTTTATTTGTTTTAAAGATTATCACGTACACGAGTACATGCATTTATAATTAATGTCACATTACATTATTGAAATATTATACATCTATGCTGCCTCTGTAATGCTGACCAATTTATTAAATATTTGGTATGGGAAGCTACCATACTGCAGACAATAAAGACTTGATAAAATCCAAAATGACATGATTTTATGGAGAAAAAAAGTATTAAAAAAACAGGGTTCGAAGTTATTGTACGAAATAAAACAAAAAAAAAAACATGGAAATATAGTAAAATTAGTAAATTAGATGAAAAAAATTATGGGCCAAGAAAGGCCCAAAAGTATGGTCAGATAAACATAATAAATTAATCTGCCACCCCTCAAATTTTAACTTGTACCTCCCATTTTTCATTATTTCCATAAACAAAATTGGAAGTGGTCAAGAAGGAAAATTCAGCTAGTTTTGCAAATTTCCAGTAACATACCGAATTTCCGGTATACTAAAATTTCCTGTAAAGTACTGGAAAAGTTGAAATTTTCAGTAAAAAAAATTTGAAAAATTTATGGCAGAATTTTTCAAATATTCCATTAATTTAAGAAAAATCTGATATTTTCTTAAAATTTCCGGTAAACGCAAAAAAATATTATAGGAACATAAGAGTGATAGCATCATCATTGAAGTGCCAGATATAAATATGAGGGTAGGGGTTAATTTCTCGATAAAAATAGGTAATTCAATCCAACCCACTCAATCTCTTAGGCTTACTTTATAGTTCATATTATTTAAGTTACAATTTTTTTTCATAGGATTAAATTTTGATACCTAATCACCATTTTTAAGCACATATCATCAATTATGTCCGTGTATTTTCCCCAACACTTTAAGAGGTCGACGCGGCACAAAGAAGCAAATAAAAAAAAAACTAACATGGTCAATTCGACCCGGCCCATTAAAACATGGGTCTTGTGAACCGATCTGATGAGTTGGGTCCATTTTGACGGCGCGAAGGTATCCATCACCTAAATTTGGGCCTTATTTACCTTTGTCAATATGTTTTATGTAATTATGGTCCACACACCAAACCTCCTGCATTGCATGTCTTAAATCCCTTTGAAATCTTCTCCTCATAAACTTAGGGTTATGTTTGTAAGAAACGTAGTGGTCCACAATTTAATTAAGTACGTAGGAAAAAAAAGAAGTAAATTTGTTACAAGGGCAGGGCAAAGCATTGTTGTGACTGTTGTGGTTCGCACAACAGAGATAAAATGTTTCAGAAAGGTCACATCTTGCTAGGGCCAAAAGCATTAAAAGGAAGTAATTATGAATGAATGATTCACAGTTCAGACTCTTTGGGATAAAGATAAAGTCACACTGACACTACCTACTGACAACTTTTGTCACCACCCACCCTCCCTCTTAACTTTCCAAAATGCTACTTTGGTCTTCCCAATTTTCATTTTTCATTTTAAATAAACCCCACACGTTGTTTATTTTTTATACCGACCGGATATGAAATGGGCCTCAGACTATGAGGTTGTGTTTAATCCATAAACTAGGTTTCAGTTTTTGTTTTTATATGTTTAGCATGAGAGTAACTTTAGCTTTAACCAAAAATGAAATAATTGGATAATTAAGTTTGATAGATTGGTGTTAGCCCAGCCCAATCAATTTCCATAGGGATGATGGTCTCATTTGGAATTTGGTCAAGGTCAATTTTATTCTTAAAAGTTGAATGACATAAAGCAATTGAAATGGGCCATAAATTGCCTTACATTATAAATATTGGTTCTTCATGTCAGAATTTAAGAGTTAGATATCAAATGATCGGGAAAAAATCTATCATACAAGTGTTCTTGATGATATGCCTTACTAATATTTGCTAAATATTATATAACGATCAAGTCAATAACAGACATAAGTGTGAACTTTAGAATTTATATTAGTGTAATAATTTTGTGATTAGAAGAAAGTTAGTATTTTGTAAATCCAAATGAACTTGACTAAAAATTTTGAAATTTTGTTAAATCAACTCAGTTGATAGTTATGTAGTGACATCAGATACAGAAATGTGGATCCGAATCTACGACATTTTACTAATTCATCTTTCGAAAAAGTAAAATCATAAAAACTAAAAAACAATTAAAATATAATTTTATAAAAACTATTGTTGGATTGACTAGAAGGTCAAGATGTAGTAGTTAGAAGCAAGAATAGTTTGATTAAATTGGGAGGCAGGAGAAGTAATGAAAAATAAAATAATTTTTTTGATAAAGTAGCCCGGCTTGAATGCTGGGCAGACAAAGACTAGACTAGGGGTTGAATAGAAGAAGAAAAGGAAGTAAGGTCACAATCATTCTCTCTCCTGCCCGAACTGCCCTTAAGATGTGAAAGGACAAAACCTGCATCCTCTCTTCTGATGCTAACGACAGTGCGGTTTCATTGCCATGTGGTCAGAGATGCGTCAATCATAAAGCAATCCATTGCAAAATCATTTTACCTCGTTCTCTGTGTCCTCTCTCTCTCTCCATTATTTTTATTTCAAAATTAAAACTCTTTTTTTATTTTTTTAACTATTCACTATGTCTTTGACCCTAGTATATTTCTTTTTATTCTATTTAGATTGACATGTCAATTCCATTGTCACGTGCTGTGGAAAGGCTTTCTTTCAATTTCAAAAAAACAAAACATCCCTCGCAATTTTCTCTCATCGACTATATTTTATCCTCTTTGTTCTCTTCCTATCACAATGTTATGTTCTCTCTCTCTCTCTCTTGAAAAGTTGAGAATTATGCTTTTACCTCCCGCGAGAATCTCGCCTTATTATGCGTAATACTAACACAACAACACGTTCCTTGCTACGCTCTATTTTTCTTTGTCTTTTCTATTATTTTTCAACTCTTTTGTTCTTTATTCTCTTGTCTCACAAATTCTTCTATGTCTACATCTACATGTTTATGTGTTTCACTTCTTCAAATTATAATTATAATTTAATCATACATTCAAATAATTATAAAAATTATTATAATTTAATTATCTCTAATATTATAATTAGAATAAAAAATTATTATCATATTATTATTTTAATAATTGGATTAAAAACTTAAGATAATGTTATGAATGGTTGGAGTAGGTAATGATTTGATAGATATTTATGTAAGTTAGGAAAGGAAAAGCAGAGGGCTTAATTATTCTTTATGTCTTTTTGGAAAGCATAAGCAAAATGACATAAACATTCATGATTAATGAATAAATATATGATAGTATATAACAAAACATTATAGTACTGTTTGATTCATGTAATCAACCTTATTTAATAGGATGTTGTTGCCTATAAATTAAAGTTTTATATATGTTGTATATTCAGTGTTGTCTCACATCCATGAAACTGACATGTTACTTATCATGAGGCAAATAAATTCTGAGGGGCATAAAGCTCAATGCTTCCTTCATATATCAATATGTTTTAATACTGTCATTTGTCCAAACATAATTGTTAGCGGTGCAAAAAATCTAACTGCATGAACACGAGTTCGAATTCACAACAAAAATATATTTTAACCACCACTAAGTTTTGAAATACTAGTAGTAATTTATTTGAGGGTCAGTTCTAGTATTAAGTGGTTTCAACTCCTTCCAACTCGTAGTTGAGAGGATTAAACAGTTGTTCTTTCTACCAAATTCAACGTCAATCACTACTAAATCAATTAACGATTAGTAAGTAGTAATAATATATATTTATTGATTTAAATTGGTAATAAAAAATAGGGGTGCATTGAATTACTATAATAAAGTCTGACAAGAACAATAAATTGATTGCATGAAAATTGGATGCTACAGAGTGTTAGGTACAGAGCTAAGATGGACCCTCCTCCCACTGCAAGATTTTCATGCAAACAAAGTCTCGAGCTACTCAAAGAGAAAGCCAAAACGACGACGCATGAGTATGAAAACAAGGGCGTCATCTCAGTAGTCGTTTTCTACCTACTGAATACGGCAGATCTGACGGCTGACACAGTATTCAATTGTCGTCCATGATCGACATTGACATGACACGTGTACTGATATCTTGTAACGAGGATTGAATCATAACGTAATGATGAATAAATTATTTGAACTGTGTCTCTGTGTGTGTGAGATTTATGCATTATGCGTGTCTAGCTGTGTACTCCTACCTATATCTCTATAGGCCTATGTCTACGTCTCTAGTAAATGACACAGTTCTAGCCTTTACTTTATTAGACCTCTTTTATACTCTCCCAGTTCATCTTAACAATAAAATATACTCCTAAAATTGCATTTTTAATTATTGTTTCTTTTAAGATCTATTATTCTTTTAAGATCTATTAGATTATCTGTTATCAGGTTTACGATATCCAATCTACAACAAAATATTTGATTTTATGTGTGATAGAGTATATTACTCTCCCGTCTCATAATGAGTGATTTATTTGGAATAATTTAGTGTTCTAAAATGAATGACCTATTTCAATTTTCAATAAATTTTTTTCAATTCTATCCTCTAATTAATTAAATTTTCACAATTTCCAATACATGATTAGGGTTACTATGGTAAAGTATTATTCTCTCTTACTTTTCTACACTTTTCTTAATATGTGTGAAATGGTGGGCTGGGTCATTCATTGTGGAACGGAGGGAGTAATAAATAGTTTTACATCGAATACTACATGATTTAAATATGTATTTATAAATGGGACAATCATATTTTATAAGACATTTTTGTATAGACAAAATACCTAAAACAACAATTTTTGAAAAAAATATAAAATAAATTGTATTTAAACTAAGGGTCGGTCTGGTGAAAATTTCTGATCTAAGAGTGTGTTCTTCTAAAAAAAATTAAAATTTTAAAAATTTATGTGTTTGGACTGTTATTATGTAGCTTTGTCCTGCCTTTAAATGAAAAAATAAACAGTAGGATACCAAATTATTAAAAAATTAATATTGTATTGAACATAAATTATTGTTGTTTAAAATTTGAATATCTTTGTCTTGAATGTACTTGGTTTTCGGTTGTTTTTTTGTTACTATATTTTTTGCTAGTTTATAGTAATCTGTGTTAAGCTAGAGTTTCATGTGAGAGAGTTGTTTCCTTTAAAGGATTGTTCTCTACCTCCTTCAGTTACTACTATTATTTTGACTCTTATGTGTGATCAGCTATATAAATTACGTACCGCTAGTATACCTATGCTACCGATTGTTCTGAACCTATATTTGTTTCCAAGCCCAATTTTTTCGATAAATGATACTTTCCCTGTTTTATACCACTGTACTGTATTTTTTTAAAATAGTTTTTATTCAAATCCTAGTAGATTTTAAATGGTCTTGACCCTTTGTTAGTTTAAACGCAAAATAATTGATCAGATAAAATATAATTAATACTTCATATAACTTGATAAAAATAGTAGTATTTTACATTTAAACAATAAACACAATTGAGGTTGAAGGTGATCACCATTGATTTTTAATAAATTTTACTGACTAAAGGATTATATAAAAAAAATATTAGCACTTAGACGTTTAAATTAATATATATTTAGTGTGAGTTGCGAGCGATGGAAGAAAAATTGTCAGGCCATTTGTTTTAAATTTATTTTTAATATAATTTTATAATGCTATATACTTTTGTTTTAAAAAAATTAAATGATTTTTTAAAAAAATTTCAAATTTCAAATTGGTTTAAATTGTTATTTGGATATCATAATTTTAAAAAATCAGTTAAATTTTAAATTTTAAAAATCAGTTAAATTTCAAATGATTTTTTAAATATTTCATCCTTTTGTTTTAATGTTTTTTGGATATCATAATTTTAAAAAATCAGTTAAATTTTAAGTTATTTCAAATAGTTTTTCATAAAAAATATTTTAGAAATACCTAATGTTTTAAATAATTGTCAATTTAACTATATTTTAATCTTTAATGATGTTGTTATAGAATGTTAAAATTAATTTTAAAATTTTTAAAAATCTAATTTAATAAACTTAAATATTTTTAAAAATATATTTTTGTAAATAAAAATAATAATTTTTTAAAGTAAACAAAAAACAGATTTTGAATTTTCTTATAATTATTCAAGAATGAGAGTACACTTGTCTGTTGTATATTTGAACTATATATTAAACCAGACAATTCAGAACAAGTAGTTTTTTATTTTATTTATATGTTATAGTTTAATTGGGTATATTTAATTGTATATGTGTTGTATTTTGGTCAGAGATCGAGGTGGGTTTTGGCTTTTTTTGAATGAATAAATTAATCGATTATAAAATAAGTTGAAGGTACATTTCTGAAAGGGAGGGTCCTCTTAGTACAGAAGTGACGCTGCCAAATTGAAACACTTGCATGGCAAGTTTTCAAAAGTGAAAAAGCAACACTGATGGAAAATGAGACTACGTCAAAAAAGATATGAAACAAAATGTTCCCAACTTTTTTTTTCTGCGCAATTACTTTTTCTTTTTTCTCCCCTCTCTTTTCCTTTTAATTTTAGGATTAGAATATATATTAAAATATTGCTTTACACTGTGTGGCTTTATATATTGTTGAATATCTACAACTTCATGATTGGTTTTGTTGATTTTAAGCTCATTATAGAGTGTTCAATACAATCAATCATTATTTAAATTTTTGAAGTAATATAATGTACCAAAATCAAATGATGAGTTTGCATGGCTTTGTTGTAAAGATATGAGGAAACAAGAAAACTATACATATATGTGTTCAATGCTTTGTGTGTGTGTGTCCATGTCTGTCTTTGGAAATTTAGAAGAGTGTCGCTTACTTCCCTTTTAAGTAAAGAATTTCACCTAAAAAATTATGGAAATTTGCATGCAAGTCTAATAATAGATGTCTTAAATCATGACTTGTGGGACTTGCTGTAGATCTATAATAAACTTAAAGTTTATTAATTAAAGTTTGGAATAATAAAACTTACCAAAAACAAGCAGCTTTAATATGTTACAGCCCATTTGGTGCATGAATCAACCTCAAATATATATTAGAAAGAAAGTGGTAGGCTTAAATATAAACAAATTTAAGCTAACTTTAATATATTTAGTATTTTCATTTTTAAAATATGTGAGACAAACAATAATGACAATCGATTAATACCGTTTTCGACAATGATCAATCTACTAACTAAATGTTTGCAAATCATAAACTAATTAACAAGAACAAGATAAAAGTATAGCATAACACTTATCGTGTTCAATCTAAATTGATATATTTTGGAAAGAGAGCAACTCTCGATACATGAATCAATCAATGCTATAGTGTTTAAATCATTACTTTAAATAATATATTTCATGACGAAGTTTTTATCTCAGTCAGAAAAAAAAATCAAAGTATTATACCAAGGTGCATTATATTTTATTTTTTTATAAAAATAAAAACAATATATTTTCTTAGTTTTTGATAAAACCGAAAGGAAAAAATTAGGACACGTTTCGAATCCTAGCTATTGCAGTTTATGTTTTTATTTGTTTATAAGTGAATACTAAATGCTCTATCTCTTCAATTTCCTTAAAAACCGATGAATAACATAATCACATTTTACGATAAAAATACTTGTTAAACAGATTTTACCTTAATCCTACCTAATATGTTGCCGCTCCAAACTAGTACGAAACATTCTTTGGGATGGATCGCAAGTAAGAAAAAATCTTTAATATTCTTCTATCCTTAAACTAAATATTTTTTGCCCTTGGAATCTATCACACATAACAGTGTTGATGTTGTATTTTTGGAACAACTCTCTATTAAAGAATGTTAGAAAAATTCTCTAGATAGATTATAAGTATAGAAAATCATTCCTGCTTCTAGGTTAAACAAATAAGGTTGTCCAACCTTTGAAAAGATATATGCAACAAAATCTGAAATTGCAGCGATGATGATGAATCTGATTTTTTTTAAATATTTTTTATAAACAATGTAATATTTTAAACAATAGATATTATTCACCTCAGTTTACGAGGGGCTTATTTATTTTATTTTATTTCTATTTAAAATAGAAAATAAATTTCCCTTCAGTTTTTCTAACAACCGAGGGAATATGTTACATAGCTACAACAACGAATCTCTACCATACATTTCAAGAGCAAAAAATAAATTGTGTTTAAGGTTTGTGTTCTTCAATAATCAATTCTTTACGGTGTCCTTCAATAATCATATATTCATTCATTTAACTAACCTTTTTCTTGTTTTATATATCATAATCAAATAAATGCGAAAGGGATCTGGAATATATTGCATCCAACATTTTATCTTCCCCAACTTTTCAATGAAACGAGGATCAAATAGCTGATCTTCACCAACAGTGATGACGATAAATCGTATTCAAAATTGTTATATATATTTACAGAAATATTATGCATAAAAAATGTAATATTATTCTTAACTTTCATTGACATGTTTTCACTAGACAATACTAAAATCAAACTTTTTGTAAACAATTAGTTTATGATCGTGCTATAACTTACAAATAATCAAACGTCAATCATGAATGAAGCATTTAAAAGAAAAATATGTTATCGTGTCATCCTGACTTTTTCCATCAACCTAATTTTGTGATTCTTATGCATTTGGCTTTTTAGATCAATTAAACCATATGCAGACAAACAGTTTAAAAGTAGAAAATTTTGAAAATTTTCAACTTTTTCAACAAGTACTTAGTCATGAAAACAAAGTAAATATCACATGTTTTGTGTAGGTCCAACTTTGATCTTCCTTACTTTCTATCCTCTGCCGAAAAGTTTGTCATGTCCTTAGTTGATCAAAGTAGGAATGACTTTTTAGAGATCTTTGCTTAGCCACATGAATTCTCTTTAAGCTACCAGAATGCAGTAAAGTGAGCAAAGCTTACAACAAGGCTCGCTTAGTCGGACTCTGCAAAATTTCATATTACCTGAAGTACTTGTTTAAATTTATCACATAACACACCACATATATGAAGATGTCTCAATATTATGTTTAGAAAAGTAATCAAGTGTTTTACCTTGAGCTTGCTTGTGTACTTAGTACAAAGTTACCAGCATACCCAAGTCTCTTGTGGACAAAAATTTTAAATAATAAAATACATAAATAAAACATAGATTTTTCAGCAAGTATCTAAATTAAAAAATAAAGAAAATAAACTTCATAGTGATGAGGAGTAACATGTAGTATCAGTCTAGTTTCAGCAATATTATAGTTTTTCATTATAATTAGATGTTTAGCTTGTGTAGTAGGAGGTTTTGGTGGTGGTTGTAGTGCTCTTCTTTTTAGGCTAGAATAATAACGATAAGAAATTGTACTATCCATTTTTGGCATCAAGATAAAGTGATAATGGTATGGAATGTCCACATTGGATTGTTAGCACAATCCCGTGATTAAGCCTAAAAGTCCAATGGAGGGTTTTTATGTAGAACAAATGATTTCTCATATCTTGTTGGATATTTTCCTGGATATGTCTATTTTCTTTCCTTTCAGAATGTACCATATGAGTTGCGTAGTGTACAAAGTGACAAAGGAAGTACGATTGTTAAGAGAGCGACCAGGAAAAACACTTTTTACCTCAATTAAATACGAGGTTTTACCTCGGTTTCTTATGTGAGTTAACAGTATACAAAGTGGTAAAAGTGTGCCATTTTTCCCCTCGATTGACCTTACACCGAGGGAAAAAAACTTATTGGTCTTGCATTCGATCCCTATCAAATGCATATTTTTATTTTAGAACTGGATAGTGCACCATACTTTTCCCTCAGTTATATGAAACAACAAGGTAATAGATTTCGTCTTACTACCTCGGTTTATTAAAATAATCGAGGGGAAATCATTGTTATTAAATAATTTTATTTTTCTGTATTTTTGTTTTAACATATATTATTTTATATAGACCTATTTTTTCTATTTTTGAAACATGAACATTGTACCAAAAATATTCATTGTTTACGCCAATTGCAAAGTTAAAATAGAACACACATTATCTTTTTACAACAAGATAATCAAGATAAAGTGATAATGGTATGGAATGTCCACATTGGATTGTTTACACAATCCCATGATTAAGCCTGAAAATCCAATGGAAGGTTTTATGTAGAACAAATGATTTCTCATATGTTGTTGGATATTTTCCTGGATATGTCTATTTGCTTTCCTTTCAAGATGTGCCATATGAGTTGCGTAGTGTACAAAGTGACAAAGGAAGTACGATTGTTAAGAGAGCGACCAGGAAAACCACTTTTTACCTCAATTAAATACGAGTTTTTACCTCTGTTTCTTATGCGATTTAACAGTATACAAAGTGGTAAAAATGTGCCATTTTCCCCCTAGATTGACCTTACACCGAGGGAAAAAAACTTATTGGTCTTGCATTCGATCTCTATCAAATGTATATTTTTATTTTATAACTGGATAGTGCGCCCTACTTTTCCGTCAGTTATATGAAACAACAAGGTAATAGATTCCGTCTTACTACCTCAGTTTATTAAAATAATCGAGGGGAAATCATTGTTATTAAATAATGTTATTTTTCTGTATTTTTGTTTTAACATATATTATTTTAAATAGACCTATTTTTTCCATTTTTGAAACATGAACATTGTACCAAAAATATTCATTGTTTATGCCAATTGCAAAGTTAAAATAGAATACACATTATCTTTTTACAACAAAACTAAAACAAATGATTAACAAGCATAACCAAAAACTAAAATGCAAATTCTTGAACGACGGACCTAAAGTTTTATTCTATGAATTTTGTAATTGGTCGTTAATCACATATAATTTGAATCAAATTTGAAACCAATTAGGATAATCAACAACAATTTCATACCCCAAAATTTGCCCATCTCATTTCACCTTTCAAACTCATACCAAAGTTCAAGACTCAAAGGCATACTCTCCTAATCAATGACCTCCTGAACTAGGGTTTTGAATTCTCTAAAGAAAATCAATGAATCAAAGTCTCCAATGGATTTCATATGGCTTATGATGTTTCAAACTATCTCTATGGTAAGGTACTAGCTTCAATTCCAAGGATTGCCCAATCAATTGCTCAGAAAGTCAACAGTCGACTAGTTTGACCTAAAAATCAAAGTAAAGTCAAAATTCCTGATTTTTTGTCAACATACTTATTTTGAAGTATCATTCATCATTTAATCAAGGGTTGATCATGATTCATCAAGGAAAGTTCATAAATCAAAAAAACCTAAAGTTGCTAAATTAGGGTTTTTTGACCTAAAGTCAACTGAACTTTGACCAGCCATAACTTTCACATGGAACATCAGAAATTTCCCATCCAAATCTCATTTTGAAGGAAATTGAATTCTCTACAAATTTTTCTCTCTAAAGCCAAGTCCAAAAATGCTTCATTTGGGAGATATGAGTAAAAACATTACAGGTCCTTTTAGAAGATCGCAGAAAGCTATCTTTTGTCAGGAGCAATATCATCAAGATAAAATCTTCAAATGAAAAATATGTTCCAAAGTGGTTTGTAGAGGACATCTTGGGCTTTCCAAAAAGTCCTATAACATGGTCATATGACAAAAATTGAAGGAGATATGAGGCTCAAAAGTTGGTCGATTTTCAAGAAAAACACAAAAACTTAATTGTACAATTTGGTGTTTTTGGACTAATGGGCCTAAAATATGCATTTCAAACGTGTCCATGGACCTCTTGAGTATTCCTAAAGTAATTGTTTTATTTTTATAGTATTTATTTATTTATTTGAATTTTAATTCATTTAAATATTAGTAAATCACATAAATATAAAATAATTAAGGTTAAATCAAAGATTTGATTTTAAAATCAAATCCAATCATCAAAATATCCCTCATTTTAGTGAAAATTCGTGGTAAATGGGATTGGAAGGATTAAATCAAGATTTTATGCAAAAATAGAAAGGATACATAATTTTTATTAAAATTTCTTTCTCCAAAGTTTCATGATATCCAAGCCCACCAATTACCCTAATTTTCACCTCTATAAATACATGGCATATTCCAAACATGAGGAGAAGGTTCTTGCAGTCAAAAGACTAGGGTTTCTTAGTGACAAAGTTAAAAGGAAGCTAGGGCACAAGAGAATTTCTTTCACAGCTGCTTTCAATCCGTTTCAGGCCTCAATTCCGACTCCTGAACCTTCCAGCAGTCGATCCAAGCCCTCACACGAGCCAAGGCGTTCCCAAGAAGTCCTCCCTCGATCGCACCGGCTAGGTAAGTTTCTTGAATTTCAAACTCACGATTCTTGGTGTATAAATGTTTTAGATGCATACTTTCATGTTCATATGGATGTTTGTGACTGTTTAGAACCAGCTTTTGCAATGTTCGACCTTAGATCAATGATTCACCATTGTTAGGGCTTGAGGTAGGTGAAGCTTGGTTATCGTGGTTAGAGGGATTTTCAGTCCAAACTAACAGTTTCATTGAACTCGCAACGTTGCGTTTAGGGTATCTGGGTGGTTTCGTTTTGTGTTTTCGTGTGATTTGCAAGTTTTCACGAAGAAGGATTACCGGAGGGGATGACCGGAAATGTACAGTTCCGGTGGCTCTGTTGTGTGGAAACGATGAACCATGCGTGGCTGTCTGCAATTGGTTCATTTAAAATTCCTGAAACAAGGACTGCGCGCGCAAGACTCTGTTTGGGCAGTCAACACATGAAGATCATCTCTCTCCAACTTCATTGGTTGGCGCTGCATGACCTGGGACCCACGGTTGACTACTTTGAAATCCAAGCAGACACGCATGATGATGATAAGATTGTATGGTTTCAATTCAATATCAGCGAAACGCCTATAACACGCTTGGCAAGAAGGAGAGATTGGTGACATTCAAGACCTAGGTTCGAGACTTGCCCAAGTTATTTATTTTTCACTTTAATTTGTTTACGGATCTGATGCATGCGTCTGCACACCCATAAGACGCACCCTCGTTTGCCCACCGTCTGATCTCTTCAGCGCCAAATCTGACGCTCCCAGGGATGCTATTCCCCCATGGACACTCAGAGCTGTACCACACCTGATCACTCACACTAAGTTTTCTTCTCTATTTTATTTATTCTTTTTCTTTTTTGCTTAGTTTTCTTTTAAATAATATTTTAACAAACCTAGGTTCATATAAAAATTATTTTTTATAAAATATCTACAAGTGTTTTGATTAATAAATGATTTTTTTTATTTATTTAATTGGGTAATTAGTAAATAATTTAGTAATTAATTTTAGGCTAATTATTTAAATAATTTAATTTAAGATTAATTTTTAATTAGGTTAAACAATTTAGGCTAATTAGTTTAATTTTTAGGTTTATAATGTTTAACCTCGATTTTATTTTTAGGTTTGTTAATTTTAACCAATAATTGTATTTTTAGGTTTGTTCATTACCCCTCAAGATTTAGAATTTATCACCATAAAAAACCTCTAATTCTTATTGTCTTGCTAACCCTTATTGTCGATCTTCAAATGCACTAACCTTTCTCGTCTTCATTTTCAGGGTTGATCAAGGCGATGAAGGCTCAAGCCATTTGATAATCTTGAATTAATTATTTTCTTTTTCTTTTGCCTTTATTTTCCCGCATCAACAGGTGTTTATTGTAATAGCTAGAACCATTAAACTGTTTTTTTTTTCTGCTGTGGTTAGTAATCCTAGGGAGTGCAAGATAATTAATCGAATATAGCTAACATTGTTTACAAGATAAACTATTCGAAATGAATCACGTGATTGATGCACACACACACCTTTAGGGTTTCCCCTCTTGTTGCCTTGGTTCCTTATTATCTTGTTGCCTATATTTATGAAAAATAGTCAAGTCCCTCGATTCCTAGGATACCTAAAGCAAAGGTTGCCTTTAAAGATTGAAATCATCATATGAGATCTAGTCCCTCGATGCTTCCTCGGAAAAAACATGATGATTGTCCCAATTGCTAAGGTAACCTCGCCTGTTGCCTAAAAAAGATTAAATGACTATTATATCCTTCCCTTAGACTACCTGCCCTCGTTATGGTAGGGACAGTCTTGTGGCGAACGATAACTTTGATGACCCTTCAACATCCAATTGAAAGACTTCCTGCCCTCTCATGGTATGAATAGACCCTTTCGCCCGAAAGACTTAAAGAACAAAAAAGACAATCTTAGGGTAGGTGTTCTTAAATGCTTGCTCGCATTCAATTCAAATTTCAAAATACTTTTCACACCTCCTTTTCAAATCAATTTAAAAAGGCTACGCTTATTTACAAGCTAAAGTCTTTATTCAAAATCTTTCAAACAAACAAGTGAGCTAAGCAGTTAAGAGCCCATCGATAACCATGGATACAAAGGGTGCTTTAAACCTTCCCTTTGTATAACCTACCCCCCGAACTCAATCTCTTTAAAAGGTCTTTTTCTGTTCTTTTAGCCTTTCCATTAAATTGGATAAAATAAAAGTCGGTGACGACTCTTGCTTACCTCGACATTTTCTTTAAAGTCAGTTCACCGTATTACAGAACTAGCGACTCTGCTGGGGTGCTTTCGAATAAAAGAGGGGTTACCTTAGAGCTAGGATCACTTTAAATTTGTTTGATTTGATTGCTTTATTTTTAAAGGTTGTTTTGGGTTTACTTGTGTGAAAGATCCTACACCCGGATCTAGTGTACCTTAGGTATGTGGTAAGAGACCAAGGAGACTGTACGACATGTATCGTTATGGTTGATCTGGTGGCCACCGTTAGTGCGACTCTTTGGTTTGTCCTGATGGCCCTTGAATATGATCAAGGAGACGTTTGGCTACCGCGCGGTGTCATAAGCACTAATTCGCCCTTAGAACCTTAGTTGAACTTGACTTTGGCTTATAGGAAGTAGCGAGATAGCTGGATTTGGATTCCTGACTGAAGCCGGTTTATACTCGATGCTACAGTCATTGAGATTGGACTCTAGGGATGCTTTTGGCTGGCCGATCGAGTGCCATGTTGAGACAATGCCCGCGAGAAAGATCAAGGATATGAGCACCATAGAACCCGGTTACTATTCTAGGACAGGTTGAACCAACTAAACTTCAGTGGGGAGGGTACTTACCTACGAACTTCATGCAAGCCTCTAAACCTAAGGACACTTGTGTGTGTTACTAACCCTTTGGTTTCTTTGCAGGATTTCCTTGTAGGACTTGTTTGTCCTTATTACCTTACGTTTTGTCTGATGCATTGCATTCGCATAACATCATGACATCATGACATCATAACATTGCATGTTAACTAACACTTTCATGGATCTTAGGGATTTAGGGCGCACAATTTCAGGTACTCTTATCAAGGACTGAAATCCTAATCAAGTGGCAAGAGGATTTATTTTCCTCTAGCCACATACCTTCCAATTCAAAGGCTCAACACCTATCAAGGGGCAGGAGGATTTATTTTCCTCTAGCCATATGCGTCCAAATTCAGAGGTATCCCGAATCAGAGGCTATGACCCACTGGATATGGTGAGCTTTGATTCCCATAGAAGAGAATCCAAGAATCAGAGTTCTTCAAACGAAGATGCGACCAAATCATTTTCTGACATTGCTAACTAAATTTCTTAAAGATCCTTGAAAACATTGCATCTGCATTCATAACATTGCATAACAGGCTTCCTATGATGGGTCTCTCATCCTTCCTCGCTGTTTATTTCAGCACAAATGGATCTCGAGCAATCAGTCAAAGATCTTCAGGCTCAGAACACCCAGTTCCAAGCTTTGATTTTGAATTTGGCCAAGGGGCAAGACGAGCTGAAAACCCTCTTGACCAAGAAGGAGAAAAAGACTAGAAGATCTGTGGGTGTCCTTAACATGGGAATAAGATTCCGAGGACCGCTTAAGAAACCTGAAGAAGTCAAGGTTTCCAAAGAGGATGATGATGAACAAAAGGACGACGCTAGTGTCAAAACTAATGCAAAAAAGCAATCATGATTCTTGTAACCCCTCTAAGGAAGAGGGAGACTACTACTTTGAGGGTGAACATCCAGACGACAAATACAAGCTGCTGGAAGAACGTATGAAAGCCATGGAAATTCAGAAGGTACCTGGGCTAGATTTTGAGGAACTAGGACTCATCTCAAGGGTTGTCATTCCTCCAAAATTCAAGACTCTTACCTTTGTTAAATACGATGGGGTCTCTTGTCCGAAACTTCACTTGAAGTCTTATGTAAGGAAGATTCAGCCTCATACCGCTGATAAGAAGCTGTGGATCCACTTTTTCCAAGAGAGTTTATCTGGAACCCAACTCGAGTGGTACTATCAACTTGAGGGTACCAACATTCATACATGGGAAGACTTGGCCGGTGCTTTCTACAAGCAATACCAATACAATGCTGATCTCGCGCCAACCCGCATGCAACTACAAAGCATGTCCATGGGACCTAATGAAAGCTTCAAAGAATATGCTCAGAAATGGAGAAACTTGGCTGGCAGAGTCCAACCTCCCTTGGTTGATCGAGAGTTAGTTGACATGTTCATGAATACACTGACTGGTCCTTTCTACAGCCATTTACTTGGGAGCTCCTCGTTTGGTTTCACCGACCTCATACTGACTAGAGAACGTGTTGAAAGTGGTATTCGAAGCGGAAAAATTCAGGGGGCTACTTCTTCTGGTACTGTAAAAAAGCTATACAACGGGAAGAATGAATCCAACACTGTTGGGGCAGTCTTGGTCTCTAGTCAGGATCCAACACAACAACAACAGAAAGATCAACGTAAGCAACAAGATGGTCGACGTACTTGGAAATCCAAACCCAAAAGGTCATTTACCCTACTACACATGCCATTGGCTCAAGCTTTGCAACACTTGCTCGATCGGAGTCTGATAAGTCTACTGCCTCCATACTCAGCTCCTGCTAATCCCGCCCCTGGGTACAAGCATCATGCAAGATGTGCTTACCATTCAAATAGTCCTGGTCATGATACAGAAGATTGTGGGCCATTGAAACATAAAATTCAGGACTTTATTGAAGAAGGGATCATTGAATTTGGCCAACCAGAGGAGCCACACAAAGTCTAAAGGATGGATATTTAGATCATTAATTTACTCGCATTCGCAATTTCTTTCCTGTTTGTTTAAACATTCGTCTTATGTCAGACTCTATTTATTTTATCATAATCATTAATGCATTGCATACGTTTGTCTTGACTTATTTCTCCTCCTATTTCTATATTAAACTTTGTTTTTACTTGGTTTTCTTTATGATATTTAACTCTCGCTAAATCTGTGAACCTTTTAAGGGAGGATGACGAAAATGATACCGCAACCTCATACAATATGCTTTCGAACAGACTATGCTGACGATGTACAGGCATTGTTTCAAATCCTAAATAGTGGAGATATAAGGATGTTAATCCCTCGTCAACCCCTTTGAGCCTAAGGTATAGGAGTTTTCTTTCACGTGCAAATTGGAACCCTTTAATCATAACCTGGGACAGGGTAGTTACTCAGTTAACTTAATTATACTAGCCGCTGTTTACGCAAATAATGATGGGTTCCCATGACCATTAAGTCAGACAGTCAATATCTATCAAAAGGAAAAAGGAAAACTGTTAAGTCAAAACCTATGAAGGAGAATTATCGAAAATTGAGACATCTCGCTGACTGTAATCTCAAAATAAACAGTTCAGGCAAAAGTTAGGGATAATAAAGTCAAAAAAGAGGTCACTACAAATCCTCGACAAAAGAAAAATAAGAATGAATGCCTTTTAAAATAAACTTTCGGTGCTTCAACCATCATCAAATGTTAATGTTACGACTTCAAGACCTGCTAGAACTTAAATGCAAAGTTAACTGAGCATAAGATTGAAGAACATCACGAAGGTTGGGATGGGTACAAATAAACTTTGAGCCATTATCCTTTGTTTCTTAAACCGTGAACCAAGCCACGTTACAACCCTTGAAAGTCCTAACTGAAGCATGGTTATTTCGAAAGCATACTGTCACCAAAAGGTATCCTGACTCCTTAAGGTTTACCATACACATTGAGCTGATATCATGTTTTTACAAATATCGCTTTCTTACATCTTTTACTAAAAACCGTTTTTAAACTTCAAGACAGACATACGCATTACATTTTTATGAGTGTCATTATAAAATATTTTCGTCTACATAAGTTCAAATGTTTGGCATCAGGAAGAATCTGCATGGGGCGTAACTAATGACTAAAAGTCCTCCCGACAAATAAATTTGCAGAGACGTCTCGTATGCATGACTCAATCAGCTAAAAGCTTGTTTATACAAGGGGCATGACATATTATTATCCCATCTACCGGGGGAAAGCTGGTCACGATTCATAGAATCTCTCAGAGGCACTGAACAACCGGAGAAGTTAGTCCATCACTGGGGGCATGTCACATTAGTCGCAAATCTCAACAAATGCTATTTAGCTACTAGCATCAGATGATGTCAGTATCTGTCTCTCCTTTGAAGTTCTAATTCCAAACTCAAGTATCAAGCATATCAGGCTACTGATTCCAAGGGCAGGTATATGCCCGCAAGCGACAAACCATATGTGGTTAAAAGTGTTTTCCAATAACAAATACTTAAGGACATGGGGCAATGGAAAGTTGAAATCTCTGGGAATTTTGCCTACAAAGCAGCTTTCACAATATATCCCCATATGACAATCCTCAGGAAGTTATCTTCAAATAATCTTTTCCAAATAGAGACTTGGTTCCCCAACGGAGTTTACATATCTGATACTGCCGGTTATTCGACATAATCTTCTTCTCTAGCGGGGTTTATTCAAACTCGTTATCTCCATTAAAAAGTTGACACTCACAGATGAGCTCGGTCAGATAATACATCAGAAGACTATTCTTCTCTCTTGTCCCGAGGATACATCAAGATCAGATCATTCAAGTTAATCTCATCCCCAAGCGAAGATCAAAAAATCCCCAACTGGATATCCTCGAACAGACGACAGGAATTCTCAATCCCCTTGCCATTATCTCCAGCAGCATACAAAGATTTATTTCCTCAACCAGCAGTTTCTATACAAGAGTTATCAATATGCTTCGACTATATAGTCCATCCCTGTATCATTCATAAACACATGCATAACATACAGTACTCTCGTTTATTTCGAGAATCTCAATACATGCATCATGATATTGCATAAAACTAATCTTTCCTCTTTCAGGTCACTTCATAATCAAAAGAATATTATCACCCAAGTACGGTGCAAATACAATCGTATCAACGATTCAATCTTAACACTCATTCAAGACAAATACAATTCTGATGCTTCATTCCAGGTCTTTCTTCAAAGATAATTCAGAAACAATCAAAGAACTTCCCATCCTTTCTAGGTAATCTTTTCTAAGATGTTTCATATCCTTTCTAGGAGCCTTTCTAGGTAGTCTTGTTTAAGACGTGTCATATCCTTTCTAGGAACCTTTCCAGGTAGTCTTCTCTAAGACGCTTATCATCCTTTCTAGGAACCTTTCTAGGTAATCTTTTCTAAGATGTTTCATATCCTTTATAGGAACCTTTCCAGGTAGTCTTCTCTAAGACGTTTATCATCCTTTCTAGGAACGTTTCTAGGTAATCTTTTCTGAGATGTTTCATATCCCTTCTAGGAACCTTTCCAGGTAGTCTTCTCTAAGACGTTTATCATCCTTTCTAGGAACCTTTCTAGGTAATCTTTTCTAAGACATATCATATCCTTCCTAGGAGCCTTTCTAGGTAGTCTTGTTTAAGACATATCATATCCTTTCCAGGAGCCCTTTTGTATCTCAGCCTTTTAGGTAATCTCCCTTAAAACATTTATCCAATCCTTTCTAAGACATCTCTTGCCCTTTCAGGGAGCTTTTCAGTTAGTCTTCTCTAAGACATTTCTTCCCGAGATTTGTTTAAAGCCTAATCTCTTTTAAATCAGTAACCATAGTCTTCTTTAGGCCAGTAATCTGCCCTTTTCAGGAACCTCTCCAGGTAGTCTTCTGTAAGACATTACTTCATTTTAATGAATCTCTCCTTCAAATACAATCAATGCATATAACTCAGTCTGAAAAGCATCTGCTTCAGACAAATATCTTGTCCACATCTGAATGGCATCTTTAAGCCCATCTCAGATGACTTTCCGCCAACATCCGGATGGTGTCTTTAAGCCCATCTCCTACAAAAAGTCCCTATCTCAGCAAGGGCAAAATTCTTGGGTATTCTAGTGTTCAATCCTCTTCCACCTTCAAATTCCGACAGGCACACATGCCAATCTACATCCTCAGGTTTAAGAAGATTTAACAGGGGAAGCTGTCATACCCCAAAATTTTCCCATCTCATTTCACCTTTCAAACTCATACCAAAGTTCAAGACTCAAAGGCATACTCTCCTAAACAACGACCTCCTGAACTAGGGTTTTGAATTCTCTAAAGAAAATCAATGAATCAAAGTCTCCAATGGATTTCATATTGCTTATGATGTTTCAAACTATCTCTATGGTAAGGTACTAGTTTCAGTTCCAAGGATTGCCCAGTCAATTGCTCAAAAAGTCAACTGTCGACTAGTTTGACCTAAATGTCAAAATACAGTCAAAATTCTTGATTTTTTGTCAACATCCTTATTTTGAAGTATCATTCATCATTTGATCAAGGGTTGATCATGATTCATCAAGGAAAGTTCAAAAATCAAAAAAACCTAAAGTTGCTAAATTAGGGTTTTTTGACCTAAAGTCAACTGAACTTTTACCAGCCATAACTTTCACATGGAACATCAGAAATTTCTCATCCAAATCTCATTTTGAAGGAAATTTAATTCTATACAACTTTGTCTCTTTAATGCCAAGTCCAAAAATTCTTCATTTGGGAGATCTGAGTAAAAACATTACAGGTCCTTCTAGAAGATCGCAAAAAGCTATCTTTTTTCATGAGCAATATCATCAAGATAAAATCTTCAAATTAAAAATATGTTCCAAAGTGGTTTGTAGAGGACATCTTGGGCTTTCCAAAAAGTCCTATAACATGGTCATATGACAAAAATTGAAGGAGATATGAGGCTCAGAAGTTGGTCGATTTTCAAGAAAAACACAAACACTTAATTGTACAATATGGTGTTTTTGGACTAATGGGCCTAAAATATGCATTCCAAACGTGTCCATGGACCTCTTGAGTATTCCTAAACCAATTGTTTATTTTGATAGTATTTATTTTATTTATTTGAATTTTAGTTCATTTAAATATTAGTAAATCACATAAATATAAAATAATTAAGGTTAAATCAAAGATTTGATTTTATAATCAAATCCAATCATCAAAATATCCCTCATTTTAGTGAAAAATCGTGGTAAATGGGATTGGAAGGATTAAATCAAGATTTTATGCTAAAATAGAAAGGAATTACATAATTTTTATTAAAATTTCTTTCTCCAAAGTTTCATGATATCCAAGCCCACCAATTACCCTAATTTGCACCTCTATAAATACATGGCATATTCCCAACATGAGGAGAAGGTTCTTGTAGTCAAAAGACTAGGTTTTCTTAGTGACAAAGTTAAAAGGAAGCTAGGGCACAAGAGAATTTCTTTCACAATTTCTTTCAATCCGTTTCAGGCCTCAATTCCGACTCCTGAACCTTCCAGCAGTCGATCCAAGCCCTCACACGAGCCAAGGCGTTCCCAAGAAGTCCTCCCTCGATCGCACCGGCTAGGTAAGTTTCTTGAATTTCAAACTCACGATTCTTGATGTATAAATGTTTTAGATGCATACTTTCATGTTCATATGGATGTTTGTGACTGTTTAGAACCAGCTTTTGTAATGTTCGACGTTAGAAAAATGATTCACCATTGTTAGGGCTTGAGGTCGGTGAAGCTTGGTTATCGTGGTTAGAGGGATTTTCAGTCCAAACTAACAGTTTCATTGAACTCGCAACTTTGCGTTTAGGGTATCTGGGTGGTAGGGGTGGAAATAGGCTAGGCTAGTCTTTAGAAGGCCTGAGCCTGGCCTACGATAAACTTAAAAGGCCTAAGCCTGGCCTAAGGCCTATCATAGGCTCAGTTTTTTGGCCTGGCCTGGCCTTTTTAAAAGTCTGGCCTGGCCTGAAAGCCTATTTAAAAAGCCTGTATTCCATTAAAGTTTTTAATTAATCTATATAACTTAAGAAGTCTTGTAGGTCGGCCTATATATACATATATAAGTGAACCTATTTAGCATTTGTTATATATATATATATATATATATATATATATATATATATATATATATATATATATATTTATATAGGGTAGCCTATTTAGCTTTTTTTTCTAATATATATGCATACATGAACCAACCTATTTAACATATCTCTAATATATATGAAAATATAGGCCGGCCTATAAGGCTTCATAGGCCTTTTTAATAGCCTAAGTCTGGCCTATTTAATAAAATAGGCTTTTAAAAAAGCCTAAGCCTGGACTAGGCCTATGTAGGCTGGGCCGTAGGCCCCTGTAGGCCGGCCTGGCCTATTCCCACCCCTACTGGGTGGTTTCGTTTTGTGTTTTCGTGTGATTTGCAGGTTTTCACGAAAAAGGATTGTCGGAGGGGATGACCGGAACTGTACAGTTCCGGTGGCTCTGTTGTGTGGAAACGATGAACCATGCGTGGCTGTCTGCAATTGGTTCATTTAAAATTCCTGAAACTGGGACTGTGCGCGCAAGACTCTGATTGGGCAGTCAACACATGAAGCTCATCTCTCTCCAACTTCATTGGCTGGCGCTGCATGACCTGGGACCCACGGTTAACTACTTTGAAATCCAAGCAAACACGCATGATGATGATAAGATTGTATGGTTTCAATTCAATATCAGCGAAACGCCTACAACACGCTTGGCAAGAAGGGGATATTGGTGACATTAAAGACCTGGGTTCGAGACTTGCCCAAGTTATTTATTTTTCACTTTAATTTGTTTACGGATCTGATGCATGCGTCTGCACACCCATAGGACGCACCCTCGTTTGCCCACCGTCTGATCTCTTCAGCGCCAAATCTGACGCTCCCATGGATGCTATTCCACCATGGACACTCAGAGCTGTACCACACCTGATCACTCACGCTAAGTTTTCTTCTCTATTTTATTTATTATTTTTCTTTTTTGCTTAGTTTTCTTTTAACTAATATTTTAACAAACCTAGGTTCATATAAAAATTATTTTTTATAAAATATCTACAAGTGTTTTGATTAATAAATGATTTTTTTGATTTATTTAATTGAGTAATTAGTAAATAATTTAGTAATTAATTTTAGGTTAATTATTTAAATAATTTAATTTAAGATTAATTTTTAATTAGGTTAAATAATTTAGGCTAATTAGTTTAATTTTTAGGTTTATAATGTTTAACCTCGATTTTATTTTTAGGTTTGTTAATTTTAACCATTAATTGTATTTTTAGGTTTGTTCATTACCCCTCAAGATTTAGAATTTATCACCATAAAAAACCTCTAATTGTTATTGTCTTGCTAACCCTTATTGTCGATCTTCAAATGCACTAACCTTTCTCTTCTTCATTTTCAGGGTTGATCAAGGCGATGAAGGCTCAAGCCATTTGATAATCTTGAATTAATTATTTTCTTTTTCTTTTGCCTTTATTTTCCCGCATCAACAGGTGTTTATTGTAATAGCTAGAACCATGAAACTGTTTTATTTTCGTGCTGTGGTTAGTAATCCTAGGGAGTGCAAGATAATTAATCGAATATAGCTAACATTGTTTACAAGATAAAATATTCGAACTGAATCACGTGATTGATGCACACACACACACCTTTAGGGTTCCCCCTCTTGTTGCCTTGTTGCCTTATTATCTTGTTGCCTATATTTATGAAAAATAGTCAAGTCCCTCGATTCCGAGGATACCTAAAGCAAAGGTTGCCTTTAAAGATTGAAATCATCATATGAGATATAGTCCTTCGATGATGCCTCGGAAAAAACATGATGATTGTCCCAATTGCTAAGGTATCCTCGCCTGTTGCCTAAAAAGATTAAATGACTATTATATCCTTCCCTTATACTACCTGCCCTCGTTATGGTAGGGACAGTCTTGTGGCGAACGATAACTTCGATGACCCTTCAACATCCAATTGAAAGACTTCCTGCCCTCTCATGGTATGGAT
The DNA here is from genome assembly GCF_029867415.1 of Vicia villosa. Taxonomy (NCBI): domain Eukaryota; kingdom Viridiplantae; phylum Streptophyta; class Magnoliopsida; order Fabales; family Fabaceae; genus Vicia; species Vicia villosa. The sequence goes on along the minus strand of NC_081181.1, from coordinate 111,985,882 downwards.
AGACCCTTTCGCCCGAAAGACTTAAAGAACAAAAAAGACAATCTTAGGGTAGGTGTTCTTAAATGCTTGCTCGCATTCAATTCAAATTTCAAAATACTTTTCACACCTCCTTTTCAAATCAATTCAAAAAGGCTACGCTTATTTACAAGCTAAAGTCCTTATTCTAAATCTTTCAAACAAACAAGTGAGCTAAGCAGTTAAGAGCCCATGGATAACCATGGATACAAAGGGTGCTTTAAACCTTCCCTTTGTATAACCTACCCCCCGAACTCAATCTCTTTAAAAGGTCTTTTTCTGTTCTTTTAGCCTTTCCATTAAATTGGATAAAATAAAAGTCGGTGGCGACTCTTGCTTACCGCGACATTTTCTTTAAAGTCAGTTCACCGTATTACAAACAACAATATTAAATCTTTAAACCATTGATTTCAACAACAACAATATTCATACTTCAATCTTAATAACAAAAATAACAACAACATTCAAACTTCAATATCATCAACATGCATTAATAACTATAACTAACATAAATAATTTATAAGCATATGTGAATGTCACAAAAAATAACATTTACTTTAGGGGTTTTAACTTTCTGACTTTTACTTCTAAAATCATGCAACATATGGTATCCTTTCGACATCTCTACATGTTGGAAAAAATAAATATTAGTAAAAAGTATACAAATGTCAAATGAATAAATATATATTAGTAAGTTATATAAAATATTTGTAAGAGCAAGATTTGCTTCTGCAATATATTTCCGAGTTTTGATGATAACAATGGAGTATTTGTGAAAGAACTATCTTGGATCTAATGGGTGTTTCTATGCAAGACTAAGTCTATCAAAGTTATCAGATCAAACAACACCCTTAAGATATGTGATGAAGATCCTATGCGAGTTACTATGTGTAACACAGAGTCACAATCATATTGAAGAAGCAATTATGGTTCTGTATCTGATCACAATAGGAAAGATCCAAGGATGTATGATATTACTGTTGCAATGATCGCATGTATTCTAATATGAGAAGTGGTTCTGATTCTGAAGACAACAAAGATTCCGAATGTATAATCTTCTGAAGAACCAAGTGCCGAAGACTCTGAAGACGTGGTTCTGAAGAATCTGAAGAATGAAGGTTCTTAAGATTGATATTTTAAAGACTTTGTTCTAAAGAGTTATATTTCTGAGACAAAGGATTATGAAGACCAATTGCTGAAGACGAAGTTCTGAAGACTCTAAAGACATGAAGTTCTGAAGAAAAAGATCTCAAGCAAAAGTGCTGAAGTTTCAAAGATAAGGTTCCAAGCAAACAAGTTCTGAAGACTGAAGACTGAAGACTTAATCATATGAAAACTCAAGTGTAACAATTCTACTCATGATTCAACCATCTACCATCAGAAGCCTTTGAAGTTGAGAAGAAAAATATTACTGTTAGCAATGATAAGTACACAGTGCATAGGAGCTTTATTCCACTACCTCTCCATTAGCTTGATTTATGGAAAAGGACAGACGTGGTAGTACTACTCTAAAGTCATTATGTAACGACTCTTTTTATAGTCAGTTGTTTCCCGACGACTATTCTTTAACGGCTCCATTTTCTTTGGCTATAAAAGAAGAAGATCATATACTTTATGGTTGTTGGTTCTGTCATTATCAAAACATAACCAAACCATCAAATCAGTATAACAACAACAAGAACAACTGATTTTAAAATGACTAATTAATTATGTTTTTGATAATGAAGATGATCATGGAAGTTTCAATTACAAATCCACAATACGAATGTTGTGCTCTAAAGTGATTATTGAAGCATATAGAACAAAGGTTGTTGTCCAGAATGTTCTAAGAAAAATCAAGATGAGGAAGTTCTTCTCTCTACTATGACAAGATCAATCAAGCTTTCAGAAGCGTATGAAGAAGAAGACGTAAGAAGTTCAAGTGCTTTAGGCTGTTGACTGTGAAAAAGCTACTTGAAGAAAAGAAAATAACACATCAAAAGCTACAATACAATGTAATATTATTAATGTGTATTAGGATCTTCTGATGTACTTAATTGAGTTTACATATTCTTGTGTAGAAGCTTCCAATTGTAAACAAACCTTGTTAAAACAAACACATGCTTGTTCCTTCTAAAGGGCCGATTAGGTCAGAAGATTTTGGAAGGTTTTATGTTCCTCAAAGGACCAGTTAGGTCAGAAGCTTTGAGAAGACTAAGATGGTACTCTTAGAGATTGTTAGTCATCAGAGGTTATCCGTGCAAGGTTGTTAGTCACTGGCGGTTTCCCGTGCATGGTTGTTAGTCACCGGTGGTTTCCCGTGCAATATTGTTAGTCACCGACGGTTGCCCGTGAAATTGTAATCAGTTTGGTTATAGTGGATTACGACCTTGAGTTCAAGGCGAAATCACCTCGAAAGGATGGATTGGATTAGCTTGACAATTTCTCAAGTGAACCAGGATATACCGGGTGTTCTTTACTCTTATGTCTTACTCAATTGTTTACGTTTCCGCAATGTTCTGAGAGCACCACTTAACACAATAATGTTAAGTAGCGAGAAAATATCAAAGAGTGAAAAACCCAATTCAAACCCCCCCATTTCTTGAATTTTCTTCACACCTTCAATATTTACTTACTTGTTTTCCCATATCCCTTCTTGATGATCATAACGAATAACATGCACATCATCTGGATCATTTTCTTCAGATGGGAGACACATATCTGTTGCAAAAGAAGGGGTCTCAAAATTTAAATCTTGATTTTCATCACTATCAGGAATGTATTTTCCTTGTAGAACAATTGATCATCTAGATATAGAATTATCAGTGTCATAAAATAATTTTTTTGCTTGGGATGTCATGATGAATGATTCAGTCATATTAGTTGTTTTCCGAAGATCAACCCTTATGAATCCTAATTCATCAGTTTCAACACTAATGTTACTGTCAATCCACTTTCACTTAAATAAAGGAACTTTATAAATGACATAATCAATATCCATAATCTCCTTGATAACCCAAAAGTACGTTCTAGATGTCAGTGCATGATTATTATCTTTAGAACTAAAGAAATACATGGATTTAGCTTCAACCATTATCCCATTATTTTGCATGATACTACGATCATCCGTTGATTTTGTATTGAATTAAAATTTAGTAATGTCGCATACCCCCAAGTTATTACATTAAACTTAGGTATATATGATATCCATTTAAGTATCTCTGATGCACAACGATATTTAGAAACCCTTTCATTAAGCCGATTTATGAAAGTTTATTATGCTATGTCGAAATCAATTTATGTGGTGTACTGTTCAACTATCAAAGCTTCAGGACGGTGATGAAACTTCACATACCCTTTAAAGATCTTTATGTATTTTTCTACGAGATACATCCACCTTAAATCAATTAGACCACAAAATCTAATCTCCCTTACTAGATGAACAATTAAGTGAACCATAATGTCAGAAAATGATGGAGGGAAAGATATCTCTAATTGACAGAAGATAATTGTTGTCTCATGTTCCAACTCATATAAATTTCTAGGATCAATGATTTTACTACATATAGCATTGAAGAATAAGCATATTCTGGTTATTGTTACTCTTACACTTTTTGGTAAAAAATCACGAATAATCATTGGTACAAGTTGTTGCATCAAGACATTAAAATCATGAAATTTTAAGCCAACTAATTTGAGATATTTCAATAACATAAGTTTCTTCACATTTGATGAGTACTCTTGGATAACTTTGATACCTTACAGAAAACGCAAAAACTTTTTTTTCGTTTTTAGATAGTGTATGACATGTCGGGGACAAATATGTTTTATTTCCTATTTCTTTTAGGGAGAACTCTTGTCGAATAACCATCACCATAATATCTAGGCAAAAATTCTTACTATATTTTATTTTACCTTTAATGTTGATAAGTATTCTAATCAAACTATCACTTACATTTTTCTCCATATGCATCACATCAAGACAATGTCTTACATCGAGACTGGACCAATATGAAAGATCAAAGAATTCCAGCCCCTTTTTCCAATAAAATTTCTCCATGGGACCTTTTTATTTCTTTCCAAAGACAATCTTAATGTGTTGTTGTGTTTTATAAACTTACCCGTGGTTAAGGGCTTTAGAGTGATATCAAATTTCCGTTTTTCATTAAAAGCCTTCTGCAATCTACATTATGGATGATTGGATCTTTAAAATTTTAATACCCAAGGTAAAAATTCTTTCTTCCATTTTGTAATTGGTGGGAGAATGTATCTTCTCCACATAAAGTTATCACCCGTATACGCATCTTCATAATCATTACCTTCTTCTCATAGAAATATTAAATCTTTAATTGATTGAGTTAAATAAACATCTATGTTGTTCCCTGGTTGTTTTGGACCCAACATCATCATCGATAACATCATATATTTGCGCTTCATGCACAACCTATCTAACTAGAGAGATAGATTGTAAAATATGAGAAGAATAAGCCATGAAGTATGGTTAGTACTCATATTACCAAACGAGTTCATTTCGTCAGTGGAAAGTCTAAGCCTAAGGTTCCCTGGCTCAAGGTAAAAATATATGGAAACAATGAATCAATTTTCTTCCATTGCAATGAATCAGCTACAAGGAAAATTTTTCCATCACATACTCTTTCATTTGCTTGCCATCAAGTATCTTTTTTGCATCATTTAAATTATCAAACAATCTCTTGAACCTTTGAATTATTGGTAGGTACCGTATCACCTTGGCAGCAACAGTTTTTTTGGTTACACCATCATCATCTTCAACACCATTGTTCTTCACTTGTAGTGTGACTCCCCCACATCAGGAACTCCTTCAAGTTTTCATACTCTTTCTTGTATAATATCCAACCATTAGAAAATGCATGTATTTTGACATAGTCCAAGCCCATTAGACATAATATCTTCTTTGTCCAAACCCGAAAATAGCAATACTCTTCCATGTCACTTTGTAAAGTATCTTCCACACGGGCTTTCTTAAAAGAATATACTTTAATATCACAGATCATATCTTCTAAGTTATCATTCATATATTCATCAACTTTAACTCCATGTGACGTATGTCTTTTTTTGTCACTTCATCATGCCATACCCATTTCGTGTAATTTTGAATAGCTCCATCACAACCTAAATGATTGAATATATCTTTATTTGGATGTTTTTACATATTTCAACATATTTTACAAGGACAATATAAATCCCATTAATATCAGAAGGTTTTTTTCTACGAATTAAATAAATTGAATTACTCCATTCTCATACTCTTTATTTAATCCATAGACTTTCATCCAACTACGATCTATAATCGCATACACCTTCTGAATATAAAATAAAAATCATACACAACCAACAACAAAGAAATGTATTGGTTTGAGGTTCGATTTTCCTTCTTCAAGCTTTCTTCCTCCTATGTTTACTTCGTTCGTAAGGTGGAAAGATGAAGAATGGTATTTTGTTTGTTAGGTGGAGAAGATGAAGAATGGAGTTTCGTTCGTTTCCTATGACGTAAAATTTTTGTGAGAAATAATATAAAAGTGAAAAAGACTTAATATTTTGATGTTGGAATAAAATGTTTTTTGGATATTATATCTCGGTTGGTAGAAAAAGTTGATGGAAAAGATTATTTGTATTGTAATTAAAAAATTAAATAAAATAAGGATGTCATTTTGGTTGCAAATAAAATATGAAACTGCAGGAGCTGGCAATTAAAGCTCCAACTCTGAGCAATATTTCCTTTTTGTTTTACCAATAACAAAGGGAAAAGATGATTTATATTGTAATTAAAAAATTAAATAAAATAAGGGTGTCATTTTGATTCTAAATAAAACAAGAAATTGCAAGAGCTTAGAATTGAAGCTCAAATCCCGAGTTTCATTTCCTGTTGCATTTACTAAAAACCAGAGGGATTAGATTTGATTTTTGTAAAAAAAAAAAAGAAAGGCCGCGTTCTTAGGTATTTGACCTCGGTTTTTAATTGATTGAGGTGAAATATTTGTCATAAATTATATTATTTTAGTAGTGGAGTAATGTTATGGAGAACGAATGTCGTCCATCACTACAACACGGAACAGCTTTCACAGCGCTTTTTTTGGCCTTTAACAGCGCTTTAAAGCGCTGCCATAGCCAGCGCTGGCGTAGGCTACGAAAGCGCTTTTAAAAGCGCTCTGGTAGACCCCCCCTTTAAGAGCGCTTTCCTGGAAAAAGCGCTCTGGTAGGACCCCCTATTAGAGCGCTTTCCTGGAAAAAGCGCTCTGGTAGACCCCCCTTTAAGAGCGCTTCTTAGTAAAAGCGCTGGCAAAGACCAGTAAAAAAGCAAAAAAAATTAAAAAATTACGCAGCATACAAAAGCGCTTTTGGAAAGCGCTCTGGTAGGCCCCCCTATGAGAGCGCTTTTTCCAGAAAAAGCGCTCTCATAGGGGGGCCTACCAGAGCGCTTTCCAAAAGCGCTTTTGTATGCTGCGTAATTTTTTAATTTTTTTTGCTTTTTTACTGGTCTTTGCCAGCGCTTTTACTAAGAAGCGCTCTAGTATGTGGACCTTTAAGAGCGCTTTTTAGAAGCGCTGTAGTTGCTAAATGAGGTATTTTTATGTGCAGCCTATAATTTAATCCTCCCAGTCGACCTGTAATGTTTTCGACCTGTAATATTTTCGACCTGTAATATATTTTCGACCTGTAATATATTTTCGACTATATTATTTCAGCCATCAGTAAGACAATATATATACTAATATATACCATTATAATATCCAAAATTATATATATACATCATTACAAAATTATATATATACATCATTACAAAATCAACAATATTATAGTTCAAATCTGCATGAAAAATAGCTTAATATAAAATTGACACAATTCCTCTTTGATTTCTTCTAACTTTAGCTTCGAGTACCCAGCAGCACGGAATTCGTCAAGGTACTATAAAACAAAAACATAATATGAATAATATATTTAGGTAAATGTAATAAATTATATGAAATTATCTTAAGTTATAACTTTATACCGTGGGAGGAATCTCTAATTGATTCGCCTGAATGATTTCTTTCATAAACCTCAATACAAAGTATCCGCAGTCTGAACTGTTACGCTGTAGCGGACACTACATAGAAAAACAAATAAGATTCTATATAAGTTGTCTTGTTTTACCAAGTAGCATAAATATTATAAGCAAATTTGTGAAAAGTAATGTACCTGCACTTCGATCCAGGTGATGTTGTTTGATTTAGTCCGGGATACCTGTGCGTCCTGTTGACTACGGAATACTTGTATTGATCTAATTAACAAATATATAAAAGCATATGTTTAGATCAATCCCACAAATAAGTAAATATATAAATATACACGAATATATATTTAGAACGATCCTACTTACAAATCAACGATTTCCTTCATGGCCGGATAATTGGTCCATTCACCCTTTACCGAATTCAGATAATACACGACTTCCCTTATCGGGTTGATAGCAAGCAGCAACCAGTGTGCTCTATAAATTAAAACAATAGGTTATATGAAAATATTGCTATACACTAAAGAAACAGAGATTAGATGAATAAAGAATGAGAAACTAACCCTACTGGTCGGGTATTATACGCCCAAAGATGCAGACATTCTGTATTGCCGGTGGACATGAATCTATCGACTAAGCGCTGTCTAACAGATTCCGGATCCGAAACAATTTCCATTCCGCTGCAATGGGCGGAAGACACGAACCGGAATCTGTTAGACAATGCAGTCCCGCGCAACACTCTGTCATACAACAACCTTAAATAAAAACATAATAAACATTAGATTCTTTTCATTGAAAAGTGTAAATAAATTATATTGTGGGACTAATTAAATAATATATCGGATGAGTGAATATTACCGGATGTATGAATGCATATTACTGACGCCTAGTTGATCTTGGTTAAAAATCTCTTGCAAGTCATCAATTGTAATATGTGACTTGAATACAACCCTCCGGTCGACTTCTGTTTTTCACGTACCCTTTTAATATTTTCATATAACGTTCAGCAGGGTACATCCATCTCATATAAGCTGGTCCGCACAGTTGTGTCTCTTTCACAAGATGAACGACTAGATGAACCATTATGTCAAAAAACGAGGGAGGAAAATACATTTCAAGATCACATAAAGTAACAACTATCTCATTTTGCAATGTTGGTAAGATCGCGGGATCGACCACCTTACTGCAAATAGACCTGAAGAAGAAACACAGCTTAGTTATTGCGCTTCTTACTTTTTCTGGCAGAATAGAACGTATACCTATTGGTAAAAAATGTTCCATTATAACATGGCAATCATGCGTCTTCAAACTCTTTAACTTGAGGTCTTTCATGGACACAAGTCTTCTAATATCTGAAGAGTAGCCTTCTGGAACTTTTACTTCACTGAGGAACTTACACAATGTTTTCTTCTCCTTTCTAGATAGAGTGTAAACAGCAGGTGGCAGATATGTTCGTCTTCCTTTCGTCACGGGCGCCAATTCAGTTCTCATCCCCATGTTTACCATGTCATTCCTTATGTTAACGCCATCCTTAGACTTTCCTTGTATATTGAGTAGCGTACCTATAACGCTGTCAAATACATTTTTTTCAATATGCATAACATCCAGGAAATGTCTTACGTACAACGACTTCCAATATGGAAGTTCAAAGAAAATTGACTTCTTCTTCCACCCACCCTTGACAATTGAATGTGCAAAAGGCTTGCCAAACTGAGTGCTCACATCTTTCACCTTTTCAAAAATTTGATCACCTGACAAAAAAGGCGGGGCTGTACGATGTTCGGCCTCTCCATTGAATGCTTTTCTCCACCCACGGTAGTGATGATTAGAATTTAAGAATCTACGATGGCCGAGAAAGACATTCTTCTGACAAAGCGCCAATCGTGTCGTATCGGTTTCATCTTCACAAACAGGACACGCCTTTTGACCCTTGTTGCTGTACCCGGATAGATTTCCGTATGCTGGAAAATCATTAATTGTTCCAAACAACATCGCCCTCAAGTTGAAACTTTCTTTCCTATACCCATCGTAAACCTCCACACCTCTCTCCCACAAAAACTTTAAATCTTCGATTAAGGGTGCCAAGTATACGTCTATGTCATTCCCTGGTTGTTTAGGCCCAGAAATTAGCATAGATAACATCATGTACTTACGCTTCATACATAGCCACGGAGGTAAGTTATAAATCATAAGAATCACAGGCCATGTGCTATGCGAGATACTTTGAATACCATGCGGGTTCATTCCATCAGTAGACAATGACAACCGAAGGTTTCTTGCTTCTTTTCCAAATTCAGGATATTCAGTATCAACTTTACTCCATTGTGGTGAGTCTGCCGGATGTCGCAACTTTCCATCAATAATTCTTTCATCTGCATGCCAAGTCAAGTGTCTTGAATCGGTCTCACTACGATACATGCGTCTAAATCTCGGAATTATAGGAAAATACCATAAGACTTTAGCAGGAGACAACTTTTTCTTATATCGAGGGGCACCACATTTAGGACACTCATTCAACGCTGCATACTCGTTTCGAAACAAAACGCAATCGTTTGGACATGCGTGTATCTTATCATAGCTCATTCCAATAGAAGACAACATCTTTTTGGCTTCATACGTTCGATTGGGAAGAACATTATCCTCTGGTAGCATATCTTTCATAAGGGCTAATAACTCTGTGAAACTTTTATCCGACCATCCATTGTCCGCCTTTAAGTTGTACAACTTTAACACCGCAGACAATCTTGTGAATTTTGAACAACCATCATACAACGGTTTCTCTGCATCGCTTACCAACCTCTCAAACATTTTGGGACAATCCGCTAGATCTTCTTCCAGCGCTTCTGCAATCTCTTCGACTCGATCACAATCGTATGTGTCTGTGCAATCGTCGTTTGAAGCATACTTCCTATTACACCTCGACCCAGCATTCCCGGTACTTTTCTCACCATGCATTGTCCAACATGTATAACTTCTATCAATTCCAAACCGTAGTAAATGAGATCCCAACTGATTCCCGTCAACCTTACCCCCGGCATAACAGCAACCCAAGCAAGGACACGGCATTCGAAGCGGGTCTTTGGAGTTCGCAACCGCAAACTCAACAAATTCCCATACCCCTTTCTCGTACTCTTTCGACAATCGGTTTGAATTCATCCATGTCTTATCCATGTCTTAATTAAGCTAAACAACAACGGTCAAACTTCCACTCTTCACAAGTAACCCCTATGGCGAATTCAATTCACAAAGTTAGTAAGTACCTCCTATATTAACTCTCTAAACACATAAAACTAATGTGTTTCTGTCAAAACGCAAAGTATAAACGGAATGAATCCGAAGCAATAAAACGTAACATATATAATCACACAATTTCAGACAAATTCATCATAATACCAGTAATTTGAGAAAGAAATTTACCTCGGATGTTACCGAACTCAAGAAAACGCCAAACGTCGAACTAGGCTGGGAAACGATCAAACTTTCACTATACACAAGTTACCCCTATAGCAAATTCACAAAGTTAGTAACCACCAAGACAAAATCGATTGAACAAAGGAAATCAACAATAGTTTGATGTGTGTACATACTCCTAAATATGTAGTACCAGAGTCAATGATACGAGCTCCAAAGAGATCCAAAGTTATCAATCCAGTCAGACCTATACAAGAAATTCAATTCAATGTATGATTATAATAAGAATGGGTGAATAGCTCATGATGCAGTTAATTAAATACACCACTACTAACACTACTAACACAAGACACACGATGCAGTTAATTAAATACACCACTACTAACACGAAGCTATAAAACTTTATGGCATATGGAGGGAATGGTATGATTTTAGTGCTGGTCTCTGTTTCATGAGATGTTTCATTTTTAATTATGTTCATACTGATACTATTATATATTCATTTTTATATCATTTAATTTATATTCAGTTTTATGCCCAAATATATGATGGGCATCGGTTATGCCACTAGCTAGTTATATACCTTTACACGTATGTATATACCGACATGCCTCAAAATCCACTACATATATCATCATTGGTAGAGAAATATTGCACCTCCTCCACTATCTTATACAACAGTCAAGAAACTTTACTCACAATTTCAATTCTACTAAGATAACAAGAGACTCACAATTTCAATTGTACTAAGATAAGAAGAGGCTAAGGACATAAATGGAGACCACAAATTAAGAATAAGAGCCTCTCTATGGAACAGAACTCAAAAGATAAGAAGAGGTTAAATTTATATTTTGTGAAAACCATACAAGCAGACCCCAAACAATCCAACAGCCACCATTTCACAGTTCAACAGAACCCTATCACCTAAAAGCATATCCAGCTTGCTAGCAATGCAGCAAACATTAGTTGTAACTCAGATTCACCAGGAAATGAATGCTCTGAACCAGTTTCAGTCACTGAACATGCGAGCTACGTCTTTAGCACCTATCGGCAAATAATTTTAAAAAAATTTGGATAATATTTGCTTTTAAGAAAATCAATTGTGTTGTTATAACTATCTTCCAATCATGTGTTGGATGACAAGTTCTTCATGGCTAAAGAGTAAATACTAACATATGCAATGCCAATTCTGCAATTAGGACTTAATTCATAAATTTTTGAATCGACTGAAATGTATTATCTGCTAAACTTATCTTCCAAGATTCAAGCCACAATTTTTAAATCGACTTAATTCATAAACATATGTAAACTTAATTCAGCAATGAGTCTAAATACAGCGACACAAAATTTATCTTCCAAGATTCAAGCCACAGTTGCAACTAACAATGCATATAATGTTAGACATGGCTAATTGGTCACACAAACCCTAAAATCAAGAGCTACCAGAGGAGAAGAGACGGAGAAGTGTGATACCTGGGTGGCGCAAAGAAAGTTGCTACCAGAGGAGAAGAGACGGAGACGAAACGATGGTGGTGGACGGAGGAGAAGAAGTTCGCGCGATGGTGGTGGACGGAGGACCGACGACGGTGAGGGGTGGGGTTTCTGGTTCGCGTGCAGAGAGAAAAAGAAAGAGAGAAAGTGAGAAACAGTAGAAGCGTGTTTTTGGTTTTAATTTTAGTAATAAGGCTACTAAAGCGCTTCTGGAAAGCGCTCTCATAGCCTGGGCTATACCAGCGCTTTTGACAAAAAGCGCTCTCATTAAACACCCCTACCAGAGCGCTTTTGAAAAGCGCTTTCGTTCCCCCCACGTTCCCCCCACCTACCAGAGCGCTTTTGTAAAGCGCTTTCGTACCCCCCCCCTACCAGAGCGCTTTTGAAAAGCGCTCTCATAACCCCCCCCTACCAGAGCGCTTCTTAAAAGCGCTTTCATACCCCCCCACTATTAGAGCGCTTTTTTAGCGTGTTTTTTAATTTTGTCTTTAGCGAAGCCTATGCCAGCGCTTTTCCTAAAAGCGCTTTCGTAGGGGTGCTGCTAAAAACCAAATTTGGCGTAGTGCATATTAGGAATTGGCTGGTTAAATTAGATCTCTTGAATTGGATAGGTCTTCCATCTCATCCCAACTCATAGGTCTTCCCTGCTTCGCATATATCAGCTGTTATGCGATCATATTCCTAGTTTTCTTTAGCCAACTAGATGGCAAGTGGATCCAAATCCACATAATTATCTTTAATATAAGCATGGATGACTTCTTTGTCAAAAGGAACCATTCGACCTTTAACCCAAGATAATCTTACCAAAGATGTATCTTCTGGGGGCTTGGCATTTGCATAGAATTCCCTAATAATATATAGGTTCACATGCTTTAGAAGGTGTGTTAGAACACCCCAACCTCTAGCATCGATCTCTTGCATAATATCTAAGTAATCACCTAGATCTTTTAACTCTAATGTCCATTCTTGTACTATATTGCGGCTTTAAAATTGAGTGTAGAATTCTTCAAGAAGGCGAATCTTAAACCTATGATCATCAAAAGGTATATGTGATGATCCAATATCATAGACTTGATTTTTTCTTCTGGTAGTTGATTTGATTTCCTTGAAGTCAACTGCAACATTTAACCAACAACATAAAAGGATTGAAATCTTGTTAGAAAAAATGATCAAATACACATAGTTGCAATCTTTCTTTTTCAAAATGTGTTTTGTTTCAACAAAGACGATGAAAGTCTAGGTCTAGCATGTTCTTGACGATATTTTTCATGTCATGCAATGAATTCAATCTATTAAGAAACATGGTTTGGCCTAACTAACCCTACAAACCGGCTTCTAGGGTGAGGATTTCTCCGACTTATAAGCACATGTTTAGGCCATACATTATCCGATGTGTGACTCTTAACACACTCCCTCACGTCCAGGACTAGACAACTAGATCGTGAAAATAAATGATGGGTGACTCGATAGCGGAAACCATAATAGGTGGCATCGGATCTTAAATCTGACTCCAATACCATATTAAGAAATGTAGTTTGGCCTAACTAACCCTACAAAACCGGCTTGTATGGTGAAGATTACCCCCACTTATAAGCACATATTTGAGTCATATATTGTTCGATGTGAGACTCTTAACACAACCTATAGTCAAACTTATAAGGATATTAATTATCCGAAACAACCTAGAAGTTCATAGTACAGTAATTTCCGTTATTTATTCTAGTATATCAATTCAAGTATACATGCATGTATTGTTTTTTAACATCAAATTAAAACACTGAAGCAATTATGTCATCTCTAATTCTTTGTTCAACCAAGTTCAAGTTTAAGGTATATAAATATTAAAGCATAATGTAAAAAGTAAAATGGCTTACCTTAACAACTCTCAACTAAATCAAAAAGAGTGAATTTGGGTTTTCTTTCTTAGTTGAAGCATTTCTTTTAGGTTTCTTTAGAGTGTGTTTGGATGAGGTAATTGAAAATTTTAAAGGAATTTAAAATTCAAAGCAATTCAAATGATTCAATTGAAATCCATTCATTTTAAATTATTTTGTTTGGATAAAGTATTAAGGTAATTCATTGTTAGATTTTTTGGGTCATTTTTTATAAAAAATAATTTTTTTGGACCAAATTAAAAAATTGAAAAGTAGGGACCAAATTGTAATTTTTAAAAATTTGAAGGACCAAATTATAAATTTTAAAAAATATTAAGGACCAATTTGCAATTTTTTTTAAAAAATGAGGGTCAACTTTGTAATTTTGGAAAATATGAGGACCAATTTGTAAATTTTGAAGAAATAGTAGTAACAAATACATTTTATGGAGTATGAAGGAATTTTAAATTCTTTGGTTTTTGGTGTCATTTCAAAATGATTAAATTTAACTTATATAAAATACTCCATAAATTTTCATCATTTTAACAATTCTTCATTTTTGTATCCAAAAAATAAATTTTGTGCAATTCATTTTAAATTCCTTCAAAACATTACATTACCTCATTAAAATGCTTCATCCAAACACACTCTTAGAGTGTGTTTGGATGAGATAATTACAAATTTTAAAGGAATTTAAAATTCAAAACAATTCAAATGATTCAATTGAAATCTATTCATTTTTAAATTATTTTGTTTGGATAGAGTATTAAGATAATTTATTGTTAAATTTTTGGCGTTATTTTTGATAAAATTTAAATTTTTTGGACCCAATTAAAAAATTAAAAAGTAGAGTCTAATTTGCAATTTTTAAAATTTTGAAGGATCAAATTGTAAAATTTAAAAATTATTAAGGACTAATTTGTAAACTTTTGGGGTCAATTTTGTAATTTTGAAAAATATGAGGACCAGTTTGTAAAATTTGAAGAAATTATACTAACAACTACATTTTATAGAGTATGAGAGGAATTTCATTGGTTGTTGGTGTCATTTCAAAATGATTAAATTTAACTATATAAAATACTCCATAAATTTTCATCATTTTAACAATTCTTCATTTTTGTATGTGCTAATCATTTTAAATTCCCTCAAAATATTACATTATTTCATTAAAATGCTTCATCCAAACACACTTTAGAGTTTTTTGTGTGTGGGTGTAGTGAAAAGATTATGAATAAGTGTTTGAAGAGGGTGAATTAAAGACTAACTCTATTTTTTAATGTCTTAAAACGGATCTCTCGTTCGGCGAATTCTACCTGACTAAATGAGAAGTCGACATTTTTAAACTTTGTAAAAATAGTCTATATTATTTTCCCTTTAGATAATATTTTATTTTGGAATGTTCCAAATTTTTTTTTTTTATACATTTCACTCTTTTTCCATCTACCGTGATTATTTTCGTATATGGTTTCTTTTAAGAGACAATCGATGTTCTCCAATATTTGTTTTCTTGAGTTTTGGTCTAATTTTTCAAATCTTCTATATTTTTAAATGATAGATGGTGAATTTGAAATGTTAACATGATTGAAATGTTTTTTTTTTCAGCAAATCAAACTCAAGTTTTTGTCTAGGCTCAACATATTTTTTGTATAAATTTTATCTCCTAAACAAGATATTTAATACCCCTTGGAGGAGGGAGGGGGAAATCATTGCACAAAGTATTTGTTTTGTATCATGTCATTTCCTAACAAAAATTATAATGGCTAAGGTCTTTGTTTTGTAGCAGTACGTAGACACATTTTAGTTTAATAATATTGGCACAATGATGTCTCTTTTTGTTTTATATTGCTGGAAAAATTATTGATGCCCCACTGTGTTATCTGAATAATGATAACTCCATGCATGCATACGTGCACAACCAAAAGGAAAGCAAATAAAGTAGCAAAAATTACAAAAGCTAAAGCTACCTCCTTTTCTTTTCTCCTTAATTTTAACACCTTCTCCTTTTGTTTCTTTTCATAGGTACTATTTTACACCAACATGCTCAAAGGATTAGCATACTAAGACACTAATGAGTACATTCAAACCAAAGGCACGCTATGCCAAAAACAATTTTGGCTTTTAATAGCTCTTTATAAAGCTATTGAAGTCGGGACTCTTAAAAGTCATGACATACGATTTTATCAATGTATTTTTACATTTTTTACAAGGTCTTTAATGACTCTTTTTACAAAAGCGGTATAAAGCTTTTGTTTGATTATTTTTGTAAATTTTCACACGTCCTTTAATAATGTTTTTAATATAAAAAACATTTTTTAATAATAATTTTTTTAAAAAATAACGTACTGGCTAAATGTACAATAGTGAGATATAGTCTGTTCACATAGAGATTACGAGAGATTCTATGTGTTTTACTTTGTGGAATTGGTGAGTGATCTCTCTTAAATTTTGAGATTGAGATATTTATAGAGGATCCATGGATCGGATCCTAGGAGAAACGGTATCTGTAACTTCCTTCACGCTATCTTCAAAGTCTCCATTTATTAGAGCAAGTTGAACTTAATTCTTCTCAAGTTCAACTTTATCTTCCTTCTTCGCTTACATGTATAAAATCTTCTTCCCTCTCTTCACCTTTCTTTTTTCGAAAAATGGAGATCATTATGAATTTAGATCATACGAAAAACGTGATTGAACCCTCAAATGATAGAGAGCTCGGAAAACTGTATGAATACTATATGAAAAATGGTCGAGACCTATGACAAGTACTTTGAATGGGCCAAGGAACAAGCGGCCTTCTTCTACACTGACCTTGATCTAAGCTTACTTATTTTGTTCTAGATGATCAAGGACGGCCAACTTATAGATTGAGAGAACATACTATTACAAATAATAAATTTTATGACAAAACTCTCACATCAACCAATAAATAACTAGGGTATAATTCATGGACGCACCAAATTTAATTATTTTTTAAAAAGCCATATATTTCCTTAGTTGGAATAGATGACCTAGGGAAAAACTAATTCACGGGACATGCTTTGAATTCCAACAACTGCAATTTATGTTTTTTTATTTCTTTAAAATTTGCGCCTTTATTTTTATTTTATTCTTTATTTAAAAATTAAGTAATCTATTCCTTCGATTATACTACTAACCGAGCAGTTTGATTCCCATATTTAACTATAAAAGCGTTGGTTCATTAAGTTTTGCCCTAAACTTAACTCATCTACAGCCGCTCCAAACAAGTAAACATCATTCTTTAGGATAGATTGCAAGACTGAAAAATCTTCAAATTTTCTTAATTTGTTAACAAATCTATCAAGGTTGTGTGTTGTTGTTCATCCATATTGTTTCTCGCGAACAATCTTTAGCCTCTTATTAAAGGTTACTTGCAGGATCGACTACAAGAATCCTAGACTTAGTGTTGAGTTTGATGTGAATTTGGTGAACCAGACCGAACGGTATAAAGAAGTGCAAAAGAACAAGACAACTGCAATGAAAAACTAAATAAACAAAACAAAAGCTTTAAATTATATAGACTAAAAATTGCTTTGAATTAAAATATTGGAAGCAAACATACATTTCAAACAGTGAACTCGTTTCTCTCTTAGATGCAGATACTTTGAGCGTAATATTTTGAATGTAATAAATTGCGACCTCTAAATCGAATACAACAACTTGCTTAAATAGATAATAACTAAAGGTAACTGTCAATGGTTATTAGCATCCCTCGTCGGGATTTCGTGTGAAGCTTTCTCCAAACTTCCCCCATGTTTTGCTTCATGACTCATGAGTTGGTAACTTCCCTTGCTGCCATTTTATCAATATTTGTCGATGGTCGAGCGAAATTCCTTAGTAGACATCTTAGTCAACTAGCTCCTTGGGAATTATCATCAATTCCATCGACATCCCCTCACTTGCCTCATATAGGGTAATCAATGGGCCTTTATGATGAAGGATACCCTCTCCACTTGGGCCCATTTTCTTAGTCGAAAATTACTTGTCAATAATTTGCCCCCCAAAATGCCAATTTCGACGGAGAGTGTATCGATGGAGAACTTTGATATTTTTTCCTTTTTGTATTTTTGACTACACATCTTCTCAAAATGACGTCACGCGTCCTCATGACCACTTTCTATGCAAAGGTTTCCCAATACAATCCATCACTTCTCATGATGACTCCTAGTTTTTAGGGTGTGGACTTTCAAACCAAACTCCACCAACTTTCCCACTCCCTGTCTGTCATAGTTGGATCAAACGCCACCTGTCAGTCATTGACGCATCTATTTCCCTTTAAATAGTTGTTAGACAACCACTATATACTTTTTCTTCCATTTTCTCATTTTGTGTTCTGCAATTACCCTTTAGCGTTTCTTCTCATCACCTTCACTATAATGGCAGCTCCTGCTCCTGCTCCTCTCAATATTGGTAACAATCATGTGGCCTTTGCTCTTGAGAGTGATGCTAACCTATTGCTCGTTCTGCAACCACTGTCTACTCAACCAAGCAAGGTTTGTTGTTTCTCTATTATTTGAATTGGCATTATGTTTGGTAAAACTAATATAACAGTAATTAGTTGAGTAGGAATTATACTTGTAAGAGAAAATAAGTTGAAGATCTACTTGACAGAGGAACATGTTGTGTTGAAGTATTTCAACATCTGAAGCAACATGTCAAAGAAGATGTCGAAACATGTTCCATTCGACATTGCGCCAGGGCTTATCTTTCAGTTACTTCAGACTCAAGTAATTGACAGCTGCAAAATATTACTAACCAATATTATGTAATCATATGTGGCGCAAGAAGAATCTGGAAGAATCAAATCAGTATATGTTTGATTGAAGACCTATTTTATAGGAGAATCTTTTGGAGATTTGTAACAACATATTTTTTATGATTAGAAGCCCAAGTCCAGTTGGAAATAGGTTATAAATAGAAGCTTTGAAACCTAGGTTTAAATTCAACCAATATGTAAAATTATAAGGGTTATGTTGGTAGGTGAAACCACCCGGTTTATGGGATGGTCACCTTGTTCTCACTCAAAAGCCTTTAGGTAATGAGTTGAGTATTGTTCTTGGAGGAAGCTTTTAAGAAACTCCAAGATGGTGTTCTTAGTATAGAGTCAAGGTTGAGTATGGAGGGAAGTGCCGCTTCCTGCCCGACATAGGAGTGTGTCTCCTCATCATGGAAGTATGTCTTCTATTTTGTGGATACAGGATTGTGGAAATTAGGCCGTTGGTACAGCTCCTAGGACTGGAAACTATACAATACCATTGCGATGGTTGGAAGTGGGATGGGGATATTCCATATGTTGCATATGTTGTTGATAATAGACCAGATGTCTCGACATCCTATGGGACATCTGAGTTCTGCTATACCAGAATTTCAATTGGTATCAGAGCAGGCATCCTGTTCTATCTCTGGATGAGATCCTGGGAAGATACTTTCTGGTTCATGTGCATGAAAGATAGTTTTGCTGAAAAGTTGTATGGACTTGGTCAGTTCATATGTTTAAGAATGGTCCCTAGAAGTGGAGGATGGACTATTCGTTACAAGGTGTGTGGTGAACTTGCCTTGAGGCTGTCAGGAGAGCAGTGACTCATGTTATTCTTGAAGCTTGGTGGAGGGGGTTTTCGTTTATTCCGCTGCATCTGATAGAAAACTTCTGGTTTATCCTTTTATGATGTATCCTATGGTGTGATACATGGAGGATTGTGTCGATTAGCTTATTAAAGTAGCCAAAGGTACTTGAGGTTTGTCTCAGGTCCACTCATAAAGGCATTTTCAATAAGTTCATTGATAGGAGATCAGAAGAAAGCAATTTATTTTTGCTCTCTGCTCTTGAAGTCCAAACTCAGGTCTTTGTTGAAGGGTCTCTTGGTGCAGTTCTTGAATGATGTTCTACAAAATGTTTAGACATCATATCAGCAAATTATGCAGAATTTTGCTGGTTAAAGAGATTGCACAATAGATTCTTTGGGGGCTGAACAAATGTGTATTGATCGCATTTGTTTGGAACCTACTCCTGATTTGGAAGAGGAGGCATCTGGATCTAAGAAGTTTCAAGGCTAGAAACTTGTCTTAGATAATTATGTTGATTAGGACACGAGAAACAGATGGGATACTTCTTGGCTTGGTTTATTTGTGATCCAATAAAGTAGAAGTGCAGAAGCTGAAGCGAGCTGTCTTTTTTTAAGACTTGTCAAAGAATATCTTACAAGATTCTTCATCTATGTAGTCCTGTCCTTATGGCTAGGACATTATCTCTGACATCTATTAGATTTTTCTAACCAACATAATAAAAAATATCAAAGAAAAAGGACTTAAGGCAGCAGTTATCCAAGGATGGATAATGAAAGGCAAATCAACCTAAGCTCAGCGTTTGATAAGTATTTGCACTTTGGAAGTACTACCTCCGTTCCTTTTTATAAGAGACAAATCACTTTTTAGATTCATTGAATAACCAATGTATTTGGTCTATTTATAGACTAGATACATTAATTTTTTAATGAACATAAAAAATGAATTTTCTCTTATAAAAAGGAACGGAGGTAGTATCATCCAATCTATAGGACTGATTCTTCAGTATTAACTTGAGGAAGGGGAGATGAACATACCACATAAAGAGCAAGGTATGAATACTCAAGGGAGGCCCCTCTCAATTTCAGAGTCCAACTATGTGGTGTCTTCACATATTGGAACAGTTGGTGATGCAATAAGGGGTGAAGTACATTAATGAGTCTTGAAGAAGCAGAGATAGTTATGGTATAGTGATGACTTTACCACTTGCTTGTTGTTTTCTGCTCCAGATACCTGTTAGAGGGAATCTCCTCTTTAGGTGCAGAAGATTGGCTCCTTACACCTTAATGTCAGACAAGAGGTCTTACATATGTTCCTGAGGTGTGTATCATGCATGTCACTGCATGATGTCTGATCATGAAGGATGATCAGTTGCTGAAGAACCTCTCTTGTATCCTCAGTAGGAGTTATACATAGATTACTATGGGGGTTCCTTCAGAAACCATAGTTGTTGAATCTGTGTGTAAAAGGTATATGTCGGATCTGATGTTAAGACATCATCTAAGGTATTTACTTCTTCAGCAAAGTAAGCCCAGTCTGTCCAGAATGAAGCACAAGGTCAAACCATAGACCTGTTCTGGTGTTGGTGAAATGATGGAGACTATCATGATTTCTGTCATGGAAAAGAAACAACCTAAGTCACAGGTACGCAGGAGGCCATGCATAGGACTAAAGGTGAATACAAATGGGAGGTGAAGTATTTATTTGAAGGTTTATGCATTTCTGCATTCTGAACTCTCAAGGTTCAGAGATGAAGCAATATATGGAGCTTCTGGCCCTATCCACAAGGGTGTATGTAAAGGCATTACTCCTGAAGACAGCAATTAAATCCAGAAATTGCTAAGGGTTATAAATGAGATAGGGGATCTGATCAACATGCCTTTCAAGGAAAGTTTCTTCTTCAACAAGGGACAGAGTGACAATCTGAAGCTTGTACAACAAAGAAGCTAAGTACATTTGCTTTGGAATATGTGAAAAGTTCCAAGTCAAGTGTGTCCTTGCTTATGCGGACAGCTCAGGGTACTTGATAACTCTCTCAAGGAGCTATTGGTTCTGGATTTGTAAAAGTCAGGACTGATTTTACAGTATGAAGTCATACTCGGCTGGTATGTCCAACGAAGAGTATGTAATATTGGTTACCCTACACTATGGGAAGATGAAGTCCCTTAGGATTCTTCATCCTGTGTTTCAAGGTTCATCTTCAACTAAAGCATAGAAGTCCATAACAAGAGGGATAATGGACCTGTATATGGATGGAGGCTGCAATAACGCATTTAGGGAAGTAAAATGTCAGACAAATATGTCGTGACATTTTAGTATGCTTGACAGAGCATAGATGGTTGAATCATATGAAGGTGATTGGTTTAATCATATGATCTCACGTCTCTCAAGATGGACTCTGGGAGATTATAGGGAGTCTGGGAAAATTTATTTTTCTCTGCAGAATCTGAAGAGGTATTGAGATCAGCAAAGACAATGTACTTCTGCTTCTAAACTTATGGAAAGTCTTTCAAAGACTAATCTTTTCAAGCTAGTAGGACAATGTCGAACAACAAGTCAGGACATATCTCAAGACATGTTTTCTCCTTGAAGACCAGCAAGGATCAAGATTAAATGTTTTATCTAAGACGTGTATTGATGGTGTGTATAACGTGTGCTGACTTCCATGCATGTTTTGGAAATAGTCATTTCTAGACAAATTTGGTTTTGATGTGAAATTCTGGCGTAACATATCCAAATGTCGTGAAAGATGTCAAGACATGTGATCTGTCAAGAAACATCAGCAAGGTATATGCACATAATTATGCCAAACTGAAAAGTAAATAACACCAGAAATTATTGACCCATTTCGGTGAAATCACACCTACTCTGGGGGCATACCAAGCCTGGAATGAAGTCCACTATTAGCAGTATTAATTTGGAGCTAAACTAGTCCCAAGCTTACAACCCCTAACTTAATCCCCACCCAATGACCCTTCTACCTAGGTCCTCCCTAGATATGGAATATCCCCATCCCACTCCAAATCATCGCAATGATGTTGTATATTTCTCCAGTCTTAGGAGCTGTAGCAACGATCCAATATCCAACTCATTCTGATCCCATAGATAAAACATTTTGGAAGACATACTTCCATGACAATCCATAACCAAGACTCTTGACTATGACCACGAACTTGGAGTTACTTCAAAGCTTCCTCCAAGAACAATATTCCTCTTTCCTACAGACTTCGAGGATCACAAAAGTAACCTTCCCATAGGTGGGAGGTTTACCTTGACAAACCCTAAACATTACATCTTTTCTACTCGATGGTTGTCTTCCTTTTCTAGGTTACAAAGCTTCTATTTATAACCTATTCCCAACTGAATTTGGGCCTTCAATCACAGCATATTTGCTATTATAATATAGCAGTATCTTCTTCTACAATCAAGGTCCTCAATCTGTTAGTTTTCGAGAATATCTCTGTAATTAGAAACTATATAATCTTCAATTATTTTGATTTGATTCTTCTGAATGATTCCTCAAATCTTCTTATTTATTCTTCAGACCTTTTAAACATATAACGCCTTATATGATTTGCATAATATTCAGAGAATATTCTGCATCTGTTAAATTGAAACTGAATCTCATAATCCAGCTCAACAGGCGCATGTCAACAGCTATTCCATAGGACATGTTATTCCAAAACATGTTCCAACATCTTATAGGACATCCTCTTGATGTACCTGTTGTGCTTTGTACCTGTTTTCTATTTGCAAGTGTTACATCCTATGATCATACATAGTTTAGCCAACCTAAACGCCAATTACAAAATTCAGAGAATTAACAATCTCTCCCTTTGGGTTATTTTGGCTAAAACTATGACTACATATAAAAATAGTTATATTTTCATTTATATTTTCATTTATATTTTCAAAAGTCTTCATAGCTGCAATCTTCATTGTCTCTAATTCTTTGTCCTTACTGTCTTTATACGTCTGCTCCCCCTTTTTAGCCATAATACGGCAAAGCCAAAAGTAGCCAAATCTGATTTACGTGTCGTGACATGATGTTCGACAAAACCGATTAGCCACACTAGACCTATTTGCTGCAGAACCTTGACTTCAGGATAAGGAAGAAATCTGAAGACATAGTGGTGTATACTCTTTTGAATAGTAACCTTCAAAGGATTACTTTTTGAGTACATGAAAAGAAGGCTGGAAGATACTCCCCCTTAACTCAGTACTTTCTTCTGAATGCAAGGATAAAAGTCAGACTCTCAGAGATACACGAGACTCCTTTAACCGTCGGAACCACTCAACCTTAGCTATCCTGTTTTAGACATGGAGAAGTAGCTTGCAACTCTGGATAACTCAGAACACGAGTTACAACTGTGTTCATAACTCAGATCACAAGACACAATATCATATGAATAGGACGTCATATCCTATTGCATTGTGATTTTGAACACACCTCTAACATCAGTCTTTAATAACTCTCAAATCTATTATCATGAAGTGCTTCACTAATTAAGGAATTTATTTGTAGTGAGGTACTCCACACTTTGATTCGCAGAGGGAGATGGAACTATATATATATCCATCTGTAGACATAGGAGATATCGATAGTCTTGGTCAACATAAATCGGTATTTTAGGAAAATACCCGAATTCAAACATTCATTTCCAAGCCTTCCATTGAATGCCTTTTCTGATTGATGACTATTTCTCCGAAGAACTAAAATTTCCAATAATAGCTCCTTGCATCATTATCCACATATCTGTCTGAATGTGCATCATCTTATCCTTCAGAGTTTATACTTTTCGATCTTTTTAGAGGAGATATCCTTTAAACATGCCAAGACATGGTCTTCTAGCTAACCAATGTGACCAACACATATTTTCTTTCACCAATAAAGCTCCTAAGTGTTCTCCTTCAACTTAGATTCCCGACTTTGGGTTGATACCATCTGTTCCATTGCAACACCAATCTACAGATATCCCAGTAGTTTTTGTTGTCATGAGTAGCTAAAGCTCCAGTTGAAGATGAAATCATGAGCACTGAGAGTCTCCCTGCTTTTGTTATCTCTGCACATGCCTTTTAAGACTTGACTCCCCCTGTCTTGGAAAATCACGGTTCTGGCTGCTCAAAAGTACTCGAGCACTTCACACGACATGGACACATTTGATTTGTATCAAGCTTTACTAAGATTCATACTTACTGACAGCAACAGAAGAAGTACCTTGACCTGATATGCTGATCAAATCAACCTTCTGCTATTCACTAGTATTTTCTGATACTAATGACATCTTCAACGTAGTAGATATGCATTGTCCGAGCATATTACTCCAAAAGAATCTTCGTATTCTAACCATATATAAAACTGTCATCTCTGATCATGGTATTGGAATATTGAGATTCATGATCCCAAGTCTTTCCCAAAGACTATTATCAGCAATGATGTCACAAATCGTTTGGGACATTTATTTCAACAACTCATATCAGGTTCTTGAATCATTATCTCAAGGACTCATTATGCACCAAAGTCCTTTGGGACGTTTTAATAGAAATTTCGCTGTCATACCCCAAAATTTGCCTTCTTCATCCCATCTAAAATTAGGGTTCTATCCAAACAACATTCCATAAGTCAAGAGTCTCCTGAGGCTAGGGTTTGGGGTTCTCTTGAAAAGACCAATAAGATAAGGTTCTCAATCAAAGTTCTATGGTTCATAATGACCTAAGATAGCTCTATGGCAAAAGTCAAAGCTCAACTCCAAAAGTTACCTGCTCAAATAAACTCCAAGATTCACAGTCAACTGATTAAACCTAAAAGTCAACCACAATCAAAGCATAGTCCAAACCTCTAATCATTGATCAAACATCAAGTATAGAAGTGTATATCCATCATTTGATCAAAATTTGGTCATGATTTATCAGTAGAAACTCAGATATGAACAAATACAAAAAGGTTCAAATTAGGGTTTCTCTAGGAGAAAGTCAACTCAACTTTGACTGACCATAACTCTCACATGAAACATCAAAAATTCCCCACGCAAAGCCTATTTGGAAGGAAATTGGATTCTCTACAACTTTGTCTCTCACAAGCCAAGGCTAGAAATGCTTCATTGGAGAGGTATAATGCAAAAGATTACAGGTCCTTTTCAAGCATCCTTCAAAAGCAGTTTTTGTCAAAGAGGATATGATCAAGATAAAAGCTCCAAATGGAAAATATGTTCCAAAGTGGCTTATAGAGGACCTCTTGAGGTTTCCAAAAAGTCCTAGAACTCCCTCATAGCTAAAAAATTGAGTGAGATATGCTTGGTCAAAGTAGGGTGATTTTGGAGGACCAAATGTGAATAAAGAGGGGTCAAAATTGAATTTCTTGCAAATGGGCCTATGTTTTATGATCTAAACTTGGTCCACAAGTTATTTATGCTTCCCAAAACGATATGCCACGAAATTAAATATATTATTTGATTTTTTAGGATTTTATTTCATTTTTAATGATTTAATTAAGATGGAAAATCAAATATTTTGGTAAAAGATGTATTTTGATTGTTTTCAATCAACATTTATGGTCAAATACAATCTAGTTTTCGTGCATAAGTAGATTGGAGGAGATTGATACAATATGAGCCAAATATAGTAACTTAAGTATCAAGAAATAAATCAAATTTGTGAAATTGGCAAGGGTGGATTTAATGATCATTGGGCCTCCAATTCTTGACCTAATGGAAGCCTATAAGCAGTTGAAGCTATGCACACGGGCAAGGGTTGAAAAATCTGTGCAGAGGTGAACTTGCAAGAATTCCAAAAGTCACTCAAGAACTCGAATTCGGTTTCAAGGAATTGGAGACTTTCAAAGAGATTGAAAGGTTGCAAAAGCTTCCTCAAGTGATTTTGAACGTGTCTGGATCGTTGCTCTGCTTCAACACCCCCAGAACTATCTCATATTTGTCAAGGTAAGTCGCTCCAAAAATCTCTTCGATCTGGACAATATATGCATCTTCATTGAAATCTAATTGCATATTCTTGTTTGTTTCAATGCTCTGATTGTTTCTGGACTGTTTGTGTGGAGTTTGCGTGCCTTAATCGTGTTTTTCCATTAACGTCCGAGTTGAGCTTTTTAGGGTTTAATTTGGGGTTTTTCGTTAGAAGTAAAATTAGAACAAATTGAGGGCATAGGCATGTTCGCATGGTTGAGACGAGTAGATCTGGGGTGGTGCGAAATATTTATGTGCGTGTATGAGCTAATCGCTATTTTGCAGGTATGTTTGCTACGAATAAAATCCTGGCAAATTCGTAGCAAAATTTGCAGGGATCCTCAGGTATGTTTGGGGAAGATGACAAGTTGTCACGCTCTGATTCGTCTGTTTAAATTTCGCGCGCTGAATCTTTTTAACTTTTATTGTTTCGTATGTAATGAATTGGGTGCGTGTCTTAAACGCATGTGTTGTTTAGTTGGGGTGGTAGCGAAGCGTTCACGTGAGTATGGGGGTGTGGGTTCGATCCCTCAATCCCACATATTATTTTTCTAAAATTTCCAACTTTGGATCCTGTGTGCGCATCACCATAGAATGCCTCATAAGCCCTTTAGATCTGACCTTTAATCCATCACTAGCTTCAATCTAACGACCCATAATTTAATCCCCATAACATGTGCCCTCAATCTACCCACACCTAATCCTAACCCTAATAACTAAACATAATTTGAATTAATTTATTTGTTTTAATTAAACCTTTTTAATATAATTAATCATATATATAATAATTATCTTTTATAAATAAAATTAGTATGTGATATTAATGTTAAAAATCATAATTTGTTGTTCGTGCCGATTAAATCGATTAATCGCTATGGTCAACAATAATTTTAATTAAAATGTTATTTAATTAAAATATAATTAGTTTCTATTCGGTTAAATGATTTCAACTATCTTATTAGTTGCGATGATTAACTCTTCTCTTCTTTTTTTTCTAATTCGTTGTTCTTTTTAATCGAATCAATCGATTACGAGGGGTAACGATACAAACTAATTCATAAAAATTATTAAAAAAATACTATAATTCATTATTAGTGATAATTGAATCAATCGATTAAAATTGGTAATGATAAAACTATTAATCTGTTAACTATGGTAATTGAATCAATCAATTATTGCGGTTAATAGTACAAATTAAATCAGGGTTGTACGCCCTAAGCCTAAAACACTTCCAAAACAAACCTTTTCAAATTTCTAACTTATCATAGGCTATTTCAAAAGCCTTGAAGCAAACTTTTAACCATCTCAGATTAAATTCAAATCCTATGGCGTACAACCCTTCCTCGAACTACGTAGACTCTGATCCTCCATAAGGAGGTACGTAGGCACTTGGCAACAAGGCGAGTCCCCTCCCCCATAAATCTCATTTTTCCCGATTTCGTTCCTTAATCATAAATCTTTAATATTAATAATCTTGCCATTAACCCTATTGTCTGTCTGTAGCTTTTCTTTATCTTTTGCCACAAACCTTATCATTACA
The DNA here is from genome assembly GCF_029867415.1 of Vicia villosa. Taxonomy (NCBI): domain Eukaryota; kingdom Viridiplantae; phylum Streptophyta; class Magnoliopsida; order Fabales; family Fabaceae; genus Vicia; species Vicia villosa. The sequence goes on along the minus strand of NC_081181.1, from coordinate 111,958,003 downwards.
GTGCAAACTTTAGGAAAAGGTTAAGGGTGCCTAACACCTTCCCTCGACCTGAATATAGCATCTTACCCTGATCTCTTAACTGCGCGAGGTTTCCTATTCGCCTTGGTAGAATAGGTGGCGATTTTAATCTTTAATTTTTTAGGCAGGTTGCTACACTCACTACTGCAGTATGTGAGAGAAATAACCTCTCAATAATTTCCTGATAACATAGATCAGAAAGCAGACTTGCACACACTTCAAATTTGTACCATGACTAGGTCATGGCCGTTCATCAGATACGTGCTCATCTTCATACACTTAGCACATGATATGATTCCATTCCTTTAGAGGTATAGTCCGCTGATAAGACTGCCTCCAACAGCCAATGACATTTTTATGCATCACTTGAAGCAAGTGAATTCTTCAATACAACACACAGTTACAAAGGTCGTTCAATATATGATCAGCTACATGACCCTTGATCCCATTGTGAATTGAATTACCTTCCTTAGTTGGGAAGTAGAGAATTGAAGTGATGTTCAATCATCCGTTCTGACAATAACCTTTCTTTCAGAATTTTGCTATGGTTATAGAGAAGACTTTCATAGCAACCTACCAATCTTGTTGGGGATCCACGAGAATCAATAGTTGATAGTTGATCAACCCTTCAAAGACCATATCTCATAGGCGCAACATACAAACCTCCTATTTGATTATGAGATGTTTGGATGCCATTCTTTCTGCACCTGTAGAAGAAATTCCCTTTAACAGGTATCTGAAGCAGAATTCAATGAACTTGGCATTAACTTGATCTTTACTGGTCATGAGTAGACTGTACATGCCAAGTCTACTTCATCAAAGCATAAGTATCCACTAAATTCCTTGCACTGCTACTAATTCAATATGTGAGAACACCACATAAGTGAATCCAAACAATAAGAACCTTCTTCTCGAAGCCACTGGAAAATCCATATCCTTTGATTTCAGAGATGAATATTCCATCCACCTGGTTTCTTTGATCCAAAGAGTCCTTCAGTTATGAGCTCATTCTACATAAGGGCTTCAGTGCATATGCCTTTATGAATTCTTCTCAAGAGCTCGACTATTGTACATCCACATACCTTGGCCAGAAATAAACTGACACAGAGGTAGATAGACTGTTGATTGTGTTCTGATCAACTTGTTCAAATCAGATGTCTCCTCTTCCAGGTCAGGAGTAGGTTCCAAACAAAAATAATCACAATATTTTTTTTAGCACCCAAAACATTTGTTCTTCAACCAGTAGTTGCATACTTGCTGAAGTAATGTTCTAACATGTCATAGAACATCAGTTCCTTCCATATATTTGAACATGGTGTTGTGGATATTATATCATCCTCCGAGCAGCCCTAATACAAATGGCCTAGCTATACTTCACATAGCCAGATTCAAAGTTACTTCCTGGAAGGAGTTAAGAGATATGAAGACTCGCGTTGAGACCATCCTGAATGGTTTCAACTTTCTTCATGCTACTTGAAGAAGCAACTAGTCAGTCATGCTGAAGTGCCTTTATGAGTGTACTTGAGACCTAGAACTCAAGTATCGTTGGCTCCTTTGACTGATCCACCATTGTTCATACCCCATCGTGAGTGCAGTTTCTGAGGACAACAAACCCTAATGCTAAGAGAACCAGGTTTGAAAGAGATACCATGCAGCGAAATTTCCATAACAATTCCTCATCATCTTCTAGGCACAGAGCTTTGTACCTACTTACCACATCCCACGTACCGGCAGAACAACCTTGAGTTTGAAAATAAATCAAACCGTCACCAAGACATGACGTAGTCGTCGATGTTCAACACATTCTATCCTCCACTTCTAGGGACCATGTACACATCGACGATCAACGCTAAGGGTGTGCAAAATATCTGGTTCTAATGCCCAAATCCATAACCAAACCTAAACCACTTTTAAATATCCGGATATAATTGAATGGTTATTAACCGGTTTAGTTATTAATGGTTTGGTTATCCTTTCATATAATTCAGATATAATTAAATGGTTATTAACCGGTTAAATTATTTTGAATTTGGTTATAATCCAATTATTATCCAAATCCAAATACTTTAACTCTCAAAATAAATTAATTTTTTTGAAAAAAAAAATTCGGAATAAATAATTTTGAAAACTGGATTTTTTTTAAAAACCGATTATATAATTATAACCAAATTTATAACAGGTTTTATAACCAATGTTGATTAAAATGTGGTTATGGTTATAAATCCAAACCATTTAAATGGTTTTAAAATGGTTATGTTTTGTTTTTGAAAATAACCAACCATGCACACCCCTAATCAACACATCTTTTCATCACAAACCTTCCTCGCCGAACCAGAAAGTATCTTCCCAAGATCTCATCCAGAGATAGAACAAGATGCCTGCTCTGATACCAATTGAAATTCTGGCGTAATAGATCCAGATGTCGTGTAAGATGTCAGGACATGTGATCTGTCAAGAAACATCAGCAAGGTATATACACATAATTATGCCAAACTGAAGAGTAAATGACACCAGAAATTGTTGACCCAGTTCGATGAAATCACACCTACTCTCTGGGCATACCAAGCCAGGAATGAAGTCAACTAACAGCAGTATTAATTCGGAGCTAAACTAGTCCTAAGCTTACAACCCATCACTTAATCCCTACCCAATGACCCTTCTACTTAGGTCCTCCCTAGATATGGAATATCCCCATCCCACTTCCAATCATCGCAATGATGTTGTACAGTTCTCCAGTCCCAGGAGCTATAGCAACGACTCAATATCCAACTCATTCTGATCCCAGAGATAAAATAGTTTGGAAGACATACTTCCATGACAATCCCTAGCCAAAACTCTTGACTATGACCACGAACTTCGAGTTACTTCAAAGCTTCCTCCAAGAACAATACTCCTCTTTCCTACAGGCTTCGAGGATCACAAAGGTAACCTTCCCATAGGCCGGGAGGTTTACCTTGACAAACCCTAAAGATTACATCTTTTCTACTTGGTGGTTGTCTTCCTTTTCTAGGTTACAAAGCTTCTATTTATAACCTATTCCCAACTGGATTTGGGCCTTCAATCACATCATATTTGCTGTTACAATATAGTAGTATCTTCTGCTACAATCAAGGTCTTCAATCTGTTAGTTTCCGAGAATATCTCTATAATTAGAAACTATTTAATCTTCAAATATTCTGATTTGTTTCTTCTGAATGATTCCTCAAATCTTCTTATTGATTCTTTATACCTTTTAAACATATAACGCCTTTTATGATTTGCATAACATTCAGAGAATATTCTACATATGTTAAATTGAAACTCAATCTCGTAATCCAGCTCAGCAGGCGCATGTCAATAGCTATTCCATAGGACATGTTATTCCAGAACATGTTCCAACATCTCATAGGACATCCTCTTGCTGTACCTGTTGTGCTTTGTACCTGTTTTTTATTTGCAAGTGTTACATCCTATGATCAAACACTCGCAGAGCATTTTCTTTTCCTTTTTAAATAGAGTGTGACATGCTGGAGGCAAATAAGTTCTTTTTCCTTTCTCTATTGGAGCCAAGTGTTTTCGTATACCCATTACCTTTGTGTCAAGACGGGAAGTATTACTATCTTTATTCATTCCAAGAATGTTTATTAGTGTGCCAATCAAATTATCACACATATTTTTCTCCACGTGCATCACATCAAGACAATGTCTAACATCAAGACTTGACCAATATGGAAGATCAAAGAAGATAGACCTCTTTTTCCATATATTTTTCTCAACTAGCCTTTTTATTTTTCTCTCTTCCCAATGACAATATTAATGTGTTCATGTTGTTGATAAACTTCATCCCTGGTTAAAGGTTCAAGAGCCTCTTCAAACTCTTGATCTCCATTAAAAGCCTTCCGCCATCTACGGTAAGGATGATCGGGTTTTAGAAATTTTCGATGCCCAAGGTAAACGGTGGTTTTACCAAACTCAAGTTGGTGATAACAAGTATCATCTTCACGTATAGAACACACTCTATGTCCTTTGACACTATATCCAACCAAGTTACCGTAAGTAGGAAAGTCGTTGATTGTGAAAAATAACATTGCACGCGTCTTAAACTTTCCCAGAATATGCATCATCAAAATCAATGCCTTCATCCCACAAGAGTCGAAATCTTCAATTAATAGACTTAAATAAACATCTATGTCGTTACCAAGTTTTTGTGGTCTAGAAATTATCATACTTAACAATATATACTTGCGTTTCATGCACAACCAAGGAGATAGGTTGTAAATAGTGAGAAGAACAAGCCACTAAAAATGATTAATGCTCAAATTACAAAAGGTGTTCATTTTATTGGCGGCAATCTCAAGCCTAAGTTTTCTTGGCTCAACTCAAAAATCCGTAAACAAAGAATCAATTTTCTTCCATTGTAATGAATCAACTACATGGCAAATTTTCCATCATGATTCATTTCATCTGCATGCCATCTAAGATTCTTTGCGTCATTCGAATTAGCAAAAGTCTCTTAAATTGTGAAATTATTGGAAAGTACCATAACACTTAAAAAGGAGAAGGCTTCCTATTAACATTGTCATAGTCATTGTCATCACCATTGTTGGCCTTCAACTTGTAACGCGACACACCACATTTTCGACATTGATACAAGTCTTCATACTCTTTCCTATATAATATGCCATCATTAGGGAAAGCATTTATTTTGATATACTCCAAACGCATTGGACACAATATATTCTTGGCCTCATAGCAACGATCTGGCAATTTGTTATCTTCTGTTAAAATTTACTTTAGCAAATCAAGTAATTACGTGAAAATTTTATCTGACCATCCATTTTTTCCCTTCAAATTAAACAACTTTAACACCGTCGACAATTGTGTAAAACTTGTGCATCCCTTATATAAAGGGGTGTCTTTATCACTACATTAAGTATCATAAATATGAGCATTCTTAAAAGATGATTCCCCAATATCACAGAACATATACTTTAGTCGATCATCCATATATTCATCTTCATCCACTCTTTGAATTTGTGACGTTCGACTTCCCTCTTTATCCACCTCACCGTGCCACGTCCATATTATATATTTTTGACATATACCATCACAACAATGGTAATGGAACATTTCTTCCTTTGTACCTTTATTGATATTCGTGCAAATAACACAAGGACAATAAAAGATACCATTATTGTCGGGAAGATTTCTATTAGCATATTCAAGGAATTCAAGAACTTCTTTCACATAAATCAAATCTAGTCTATCGGCTTTCATCCAAATATGATCCATAACAACTTCTGAAATTTATACACGAATAATAATGTGAATGACACACCAAAATCTAATCCAAACACTAAAACATATGGATATGCAAATCCAAACCTAAAGCACATGCATATGAAAATATAAGCCTAAAGCATATGAAACATGTACTCTCATAATGACTTGAGCATATACAACATGAACGAAATATGAAAAAACCAACATAAACTCAGAAAAAAGGAATGAAAGCCTAAGAAGAACAAGAGTACCATACTTCGAAGCTAGAGAATCTTATACACGTAAGGCATGAAGATGTTGAAGATTTGCGATTCAAATGAACAAAGAGTGTGAAGATTTGAGCTCCAAATGAATCTTACGCCAATCCTGTCATCTCTGGTTCGGTTGTTCGCCTAGGGCGTCTTATGAAAAAAATGCATAATAAGTTTTGTTTTAATTTATCAGTAAACCCTTTAATCACTGTTCGACAATGTAACCGTAGTGGAACTTTAAGTCTTCCAACAACGGTTGGTTGAGTCCACCGTTGTTAAATCATTTTCAATTTATGTTTTAAACAATGAACTTAAGTGACACACGCTTAATGTACTAAAAAAAATGGAAAAAAGTAGTTGCTGGGAATTGAAGCTTGCTACACATAATTTAAAAACACGGTTTTTTAGGGAGCCGTCATTAAATTACTATTTATAAATCCAAATATTCACCGGGTGCGAAAATTTTAACGTATTACAATAGTGTATATGAATTCGTTGTAACCTTGGCGTTGTTGTTTGTGCATTTTTTAGTAGTGTTTCAACTTGAGCATACATGCATAACATACTAAATAATAAATTAACAGCAAAAAAACATTGACATTTCATTAACCCTTAACCAATTATAAGTTCAGTAAGCTCTCATTAACATGATCACTACCCTGCTAAACCTTTTAATTAATACTAACCTAACACCTAAACTGAAACTAACTAACATCAACTTCCCTCCAAATCATTCATTTCAAACTAACACTACCAATAAAACTAATCCTAACCCATCTCAGCTTCACATTGAATAGAAAACCAAACAGAAATATCCATCAAAACTAATTTGACTCAGTGAGCCACTTACTCTAACTAACTGAGTCAGTGAGTTAACCAACTGAGTTAAATCAAACTAACTTATAACTAACTCCAAACCTGCAGCTAACTTGTTCCTATCCTAGTCACCATTCCCCAAACCTCTTCTAACTACCTCAAACCTAATCCCAAACCTCCATCATACCGAACATGCATCCTATATAATCACATTACCATCTTCAATTTCAATCCACGCACAATTTTCTAATTCATTCACCTTCAACCTTTCCTGAATCTCCATCACTCTCTCACTCTTAACATCTACCATTCACCTTCAACCTTCAACCTTCAATCACCTTCAATTATCATCTCTGGAAAACTCTCAAGTTCCTCTTCCATCACTCTACAACTCAACGCTCTTCTCTCAGCATATAACAACAACACACAATACCTACCCGTATAGGATTTCAGAGAAAGTGAAGAATAAGAAGTGAAGAGCAAGAGGAATAAACAAGAAAGTCGAATTCATTACCCGCTTGAATTACCTATAGTATTTTCCTTCCATTCGCGCACCTTGAAGAGATGCCAAATCTTGCTCTGGTCGGTAAGTAGTTCTAAGCCATCCATTTTCATGATCTTTGCTTATTTATTGTTTCCATCATGCTTCCTTCATCTTTGATTGTGTGAATCCAAGCTCCTTTGGACCTGAACTTGTCATGTTGGTGATCTAGGGTTTGTTCCCCCCTTTTTTTAGAGGCATAAGGCCTTTGATTAGGGAATTTAATATGAGATTAGGTTTTAGAAATGAGAGAGGATCCTAAATCTAGGTTTGTTTTAGTTTTTGATGTGCTCGGTCGTCTCCGGTGCGACAGGGCGATTATTGGTGTGGAGAGTGTGAGAGAACAAAGAAGAATGTTGAGAAAGGGAAATTTGAATGATGAAAAGAGTTGAGACGCCATAAACACTAGTATCAGCTGTATTGGGTCTGAGTTGATCTTACACCCTCTTTGAAGGCCCATACACTTTGTGTTTGGCAGATCCAAACAAACTAACAAATAAAATCACCTCTAGGCTTGAATCTAATGGGCCATGTGCATACTGCTTTGGTTATACACCCCGCCTCAACTTCAAACCCACTTGTTCATTTCCTCTTATTTTTCTTAATAAAAAAACAATAATAAATAATAATAAGAATAAATAATACAATAATAAATTCATGATATTTTCTTAATAGTTTTTAGGAATTTGTTTTATTATAATTGTTGATCATTAATTAGAATTTTCCTAATGGGAAATTAATAAAAGGAATTAATTTTTAGGTCACCTTTTGATCATTATTTTTGTATCATTTTCTTATGTTGATGCTATTTTAATGCAATTGGTGCATGATTTTTTATTTATATGATGTTGTTGATTTGTCTTAGGTCATTTTTGTGATCAAATTTGTGGTACCTTCTTGTATGCTCCCTTAGCGTGATTTTAGTACAATTTAATTAAGTTTTGCTTGATTAAACTGAACTAAAATGTAGCATTTATTTAGGTCTTTAACCAAAAACATTGTCATGATAACACTAGGTGTAGTTTTCTCCCTTTAAAATCCTAAGCCTAAGTCCAAAATATGCATGATAACTTTATATAAGAAATTCACCATTCATTTCATTTTTTTTCTCAAATTAAAACAAAAATTCTTTTGTAAATAAAACTCAAAAACACTTCACAACTACTAGTTGGATTGTATGTCACGAGCCTTAAGTAGTGGGAAAGAACGAGAAGGTGCATTCTTGGGCTTGTTTTGAATACTCTTGTGTGTTGGATGTTTGACCCAGTCGTGCAAGATATTCGCTCACACTCACAGACTTTAGTACGATTCAACTAACAAATGATTTCACAAATAAAGGTGGACGAAGAACGGATGATGTATTCTTCCCGGTTCATTGTATAGCTACGTGCATCTTACATAAGGGATCATTTAGCTATGCAGCCCCTAACAATCAAAATTCAACAAATTCAAACCTTTTCTATTAGGGCTTCTTCTTCAAGCTCTTTACAGAAAAGGCATGTGCTTCCTTTCTACTACAAATAGGTAACGCGTAAGTCTCCACACAACGAGCGGAAAACCCTAACTGCTAGAATGTGAAAGTAACATTACCTACCAAAATCAACCAACAAACAACCATTTTCTATAAGAACTATGGAGCTCTGATTTCTTCATCGCACATTAAGGATACGTAGGCATAGGGTTCAGGAAGTGCTGGCGAGCACACTAATTTAAAATTTTCTTTTTTCCCCCTTCTTAGCAAGTAAACCCTTAAATAACAACACCCTTAGAAACAAACGAACGAAGTGGTTCCCGTTGAGTACAACATATGTGAGGGGTGCTAATACCTTCCTTTTGCATAACCGACGTTCGTACCTGACTTTTGGTTGAGATACCATTTTATCCATCTTTTGGGGTTTTCTCGATGTTTCCCCTTTCCTTTGGAATAAATAAAGTTCGATGACAACTTTGTGTTTTTTCGAGTAGCGACAACAAGGACACAATGAATTTGCTTACCAAGTTCAATTAAACTGATATACTCTAGAAGAGAGAATAATCCTCATATTGATTATACTTCCAAGAATTGTTACAAAAGATAAAAATATAGTTACAAGAAAATTGTATCCCAAGTTCCAAAGGACCAGCCATATTTTCTATCCAAGTATTTCTTAATCTCTTCAACTCTCAATATATGAATCACACAAGACCAAGATATTTACAAGTATTTCTCATTCCCCTTAGATACCTTCAAAGGTTTCTCAAATTTTAAAATTCCAAATAATTTTTACCATTGTCTCTCATAGTTTGTCTATTAGGATTATCACATCTTCCCTATGTCTTTCAAACTTCATTCTGAAGGTTGATCTAACCAAAAAGATTGATATATATATATATATATATATATATATACACACACATATATTTATATCGGTTGAAATCCGAGAGATTCATAATAGACTCAAAACACGATCTATTAATAAACGAATCTGTTAACCGGAACGACCAAAAACAAATTTACCTGAACCGGACCCGATGCCCATGGATTGTCGAACCCCAGTGAGCCGATTCACTTGACGCCGCTGATCATTGCCATATATGCCACCTTAGTCTTAGAGGATGTCAGAACCACTTCTGAGCAAGGGGTAGAGAAGTCCTCAGCAGGGAAGGATTCTTGTGTTATTCGTGATACGTCTGAACCAAGGGAATCCCAAAATCTTGTTGCTGAGGCTGTAGTAAATCTTGATGATTTGTCCAACAATGATCTCATCACTACTGTGATGCTTGGTCTCGCTAAGAGACTCAGGCCCAGAAAAGGCAAGGTTGTGGCTACCTTCTCTCCTACCAAGACAAGGACGAGGCATGATCCCTCAAAGCCTTGGAGTAAAGAGGTTCCTAGCACCAACAATAGGAAGATCAGGGATATTGATAATTCTGAGAATGATGCTGAAGATGATGTCCAAGAAATCTTGATTAAGAAGAAATATGAGATGAAGAACCTCTCTGTCAACGTGCCTGATGCCCCTATGGACAACATTTCTTTTCACTCCAGGGACAATGTTAACCAATGGAAGTATGTTTATCAAAGGAGAATTGCTCTTGAAAGAGCTGGGAAAAGAGACTCTTGAGTGTCCAGATATTATGGAACTAATCGCTCATGCTGGCTTGATAAAGATTGTAACTCGGTTTGGAAAATATTATGAGGGTCCTGTAAAGGAATTCATCGTCAATATTCCTGTAGACTGTGCTGATTCCAGAAGTAAAGAATTCAGGAAAGTATTTGTGAGAGGTAGATGTGTTGAGTTCTCTCCAGCTATTATCAACAGGTATTTAGACAGGTGTGAAGATGAGCAAGGTGAATTAGAAGCAACTGATGATCAAATTTGCCAAACTATTACTCCAAACCTGATGAAGACATGGCCTGTAAAAGACAAGCTCCCAGCCAGCGAATTGAGTGTTAAATATGCTATCTTGCATAGAATTTGAGCTACAAACTGGGTCCCAAGCAACAATTCTTGAGTTGTATCTGTGAGCTTGGGAAAATTCATTTTTGCAGTTGGCACCAGAAAGATATTTGATTACGGTGCTTACATTTTTGACCAAACGGTGAAGCATGCTAGAACGTGTGCTGTAAAGATGCCTAATGCCTTCCCTACCCTCATCTGCAGAATTATCCTTGGGCAGTATCCTAGGATTCTTCTTGGTACTGAGTGATATCAAAAAGAGAGTCTGCTCTGTCCCTTCATTTTTTAAACTGTTTACAGGTAAGCATGTCCTAGACATGATCATGACATCTGCTCTTACTAATAACAAGTCAACAACGAAGGCTACAATGATATTTGAACTCATGGAGTCCTGCAAGGATCTTGATGAATTCATATGGGTGAATTCATCCAGAAAGCTTAGGTTTGAGCAGATGATTAAGGAGTTGAAGCAGTGTGACAATGTGGATGTGGAAGTAGGTTCTGAAGGAGGAGAGTCTGATAATGAGGAAGGCAGCTCTGAAGCTACTGGGTCCATCGACTCTAAAGAAAGTTAATGTATGTGCTTTCGATTTCCGTTTGTGTTTTTTTGTTTTTTTTTGTTTTTTTGCTTATGTGTGTGCCTGTATCATGGGTATTTGGTGACTGTGTTCTAAACTTCGTTGACTATTATGTTTACTTGATATTGTTGGCACATTATGGCTAAAAAGGGGTTGTGGATGGTGCTTCTGAGGGGGAGTGTTGTGGATAGTGTTCTTGAGGGGGAGTATTATTTATTTGTGTTGCTACTCTGATGTGTGTTAATATGCTAATAGTGTTTTAACCAAAATTCGCCAAAGGGGGAACTTGTTGGTTCTGTGTTGGCAGCAATTTTGGTAAAACATAATGTTAGGATGTTTTGCGAGATGTCAAAGCAGATGTCTTAATATCGTTTACTGGAACTGTACTGAGTGTCAATTTCTATTTTAGTGTTTTGTGTTTCAGGTGGTTGTTTGCGCGTTTTAAGCTACTCCAACAATATTGGAGTAATTATGACCTGATTGCATGGATACTTTATGGGTGGCTACAGAACCCTATTTGAAGAATGGCCCAAGCCCTCTCTTGATAGGTGACGCTTCCACTGCTATTTATAGACTTGCTAATCCTAATTGTCGTGTGGCTTTTGTTTTTTGTTAAGGACTCTGTGTTTTGTGCTTACCTGGTATTAGGTTTTCGAGTCCTTTATTATGTTGCTTGTAATCCACTCTTGTATTGGGTTGATACTAGAGGTGGAGTGTGGTTATTAAGTGGTAATATGCTTAATCTCCGAAGCTGTTAAGCAAGGAGAGTATTGTCGTTCTCATAAGCTTTTCAGCATTGAGAATTGTGTGTTTTGGAAGAGTATCATCTACTGTTTATTGTTTATAGTGTTTGTCACGGGCTATGACTGTGGGGATTTGAGGAGGGCCTCATACGTAGGTGAGTCTTAGGTAGAAGTCATAGGAAGGATAGTGATTAAGTGAGAAGTTGTAAATGGGGGAATTTAGCTTTGAATTGATACTATCGCATATTGATTTCATCCCTGGCTTGGTATCCCCCAGAGTAGGAAGGTTGTTCCGAACTGGGTAAACAATTCCTTGTGTCTTTTTTCCTTTCTGCTCTGTTTATTGTTACTGCTGTCATCTTGTTTCATAAGCTCTACCAACAGATATTTGTGTCGTGACGTCTCATTCGAAATCACATATTTGATATCAGAATTTCATTCACCTTTTGATCATTATTTTTGTATCATTTTCTTATTTGGATGCTATTTTAATGCAATTTGTGCATGTTTTTTTTATATGATGTGATTTGTATTTCGTCATTTTTGTGATCAAATTTATGGAACCTTCTTGTATGCTCCCTTAGCATGATTTTAGTAAGATTTAATTACGTTTTTCTTGATTAAATTGAACTAAAATGTAGCATTTATTTAGGTTTTTAACCAAAAGCTATGTCATGATACTGAGTGTAATTTTCTTCCTTTAAAATCCTAACCCTAAGTCCAAAATATGCATGATAACTTTAGATAAGAAATTCCCCATTCTTTTCATTCTTTCTTTCTATCTCAAATTAAAACAAAAATTCTTTTGCAAATAAAATTCAAAAACACTTCACAACTGCTAGTTGGATTGTATGTCAAGAGCCTTAAGTAGTGGGAAAGAACAAGAAAGTGCATTCTTGGGCTTGTTCTGAATACTCTTGTGTGTTGGACGTTTGACCCAGTTGTGCAAGATATTCGCTCTCACTCATAGACTTAAGTATGATTCAACTAATAAACGATTTCACAAATAAAGGTGGACAAAGAACTGTTGATGCATTCTTCCCGGTTCCTTGTATAGCTACGTGCATCCTACATAAGGGATCATTTAGCTATGCAGCCCCTAACAATTAATCTTCAACAAATTCAAACCTTTTTTTATTAGGGCTTCTCCTTCAAACTCCTTTCAGAAAAGGCACGTGTTTCCTTTCTAGTGCAAACATGTAACACGTAAGTCTCCACACAATGAGCGTCAACCCCCTAATTGCTAGAATACGAAAGTAACATCGCCTACTAAAAACAACCAATAAACAACCATTGTCTATAAGAACTACGGAGCTCTGATTTCTTCATTGCAAATTGAGGATATGTAGGCACAGAGTTCTGGAAGCCCTGGCGAGCACACTAATTTAAAACTTTCTTTCCCCCCTTCTTGGCAAGTAAACCCTTAAATAACAACACCCTTAGAAACAAACAAACAAAGTGGATTCTGTTGAGTACAACGAATGTGAGGGGTGCTAATACCTTCCCTTTGCATAACAGATTCACGTACCTGAGTTTTGGTTGCGAGACCATCTTATCCATGTTTTAGGGTTTTCTCGATGTTTCCCCTTCCCTTTGGAATAAATAAAAATCGATGGCGACTCTGTGTTTTTTCGCATAGCGACAACAAGGACACAAAGAATTTTCTTACCAAGTTCAATTAAACTGATATATTCTAGAAGAGAGAACAACCCTCATATTCATTATACTTCCAAGAATTGTTATAAGAGATAAAAATATAGTTATAAGAAAATTGTATCCCAAGATCTCAAGGACAAATCATATTTTCTATCCAAGTATTTCTTAATCTCTTCAACTCTCAATATATGAATCACACAAGTCCGAGATGTTTACAAGTATTTCTCAATCCCCTTAGATACTTTCAAAGGTTTCTCAAATTACAAGAACTCCAAATAATTTTTACCATTGTCTCTCATAGTTTTTCTATTAGGATTATCAAATCTTCCCTATGTCTTTCAAACTACATTCTGAAGGTTTATCTAACAAAAATAATTGATATATATATATATATATATATATATATATATATATATATATATATATATATATATATATATATATATATATATATATATATATATATATATTGGTTGAAATCCCAGTGATTTATATCAGACTCAAAACACGATCTATTAATAAACGAATTCGTTAACCGGGACAGCAAAAAACAATAATCTTGAACCGGACCCGATGCCCATGGATTGTCGAACCGCAGCGAGTCACGGAACTTGACGCCGCCGATCATTGCCAAAATAAGGAGTTGGATTTGGCATCCTTAGTCGACTTTCCAACTGCTTATTTTGACATTCTTGTTCTGACAATCTCGAAAATTATTTTTCTTCTTTTCATCACTTAGGTTTTTAAGACATACGCTGGATTCTGATTAAACTTAAAATTCACGAAAAATTTTATGTCATTTTAATTAACAATAATTTCATCTTTCTCAATTTTTTAAATAAAAAATTATAGATAATCATAATTAACTCTTTTAACGCATATGAAAAAAAATAAAACTAGAGTGTAAATTGATGATTTAAGGTTCAACTTTTTGTAAAGGTATTAATGTAAACATGTTGTTTGATATTTATAAATAAAAAAAAAAAAAAAAAGAGAAACACTTATTTATGCATGAGAAATTAAAAAGGAAGACATAATTCTTTTTCTAACTTTCTTTTCCTAAAATATCACACATATCATTGCCCTTTCTTTATTTTATACCTTTACTAATTAAGCTCGTATCTTTTCTACACTACTCAAAAATTTCATTCTTTTCCTAAAGTCCATATTTATTCTCATTTCTCCCTTTTGTTCTTAAAGTGTAAAGTATACAATATGCTTAGGATTCAATATAGGATTAGTAACCCAACTTCTTTGGTGGAAAACATCTAAAATATATATATTTCATAACCATAAAGTGCTCCATTACAATTACCAAGGATCACTTCATACTTTAAAATACCTAAAGCTCACCCTTTCTCTCTTTCTCTCATTGCAAAACATTACAAAATCAATTAGATTTCAAATATTTACCAAAGAAAATATAATATGTTGATTTAGATCTAACACAAAGAACTCTCATAGGAAGGCCATGCTTTTTTTTTCCCTACCCCTCTCCTTTTCTTGCTTTCTGTCTTTCTTGTCTCCTTGTGTTTCTTTCTTTAGCTCCTTTTACTTTCTTTTTTTCTCTCTTTCTTTTAGCTTTCTCTTTCTCTGATTTTCTCAGCTGGTTCCTGATTCTCATTCCATTGCTCTAACTCTTTCAGTTCCAGAGAAATGATATAGTAAATCATCAATAATATATTATATTTCCAGAAGCTAAGAAAAATCTCAAAGAGGCTGGCCTAAGGTGAATTCCAAATCCAAATTAGGTTTCTTTGGACTTGACCCTGATAGGTTTGTAGATGAACTTCCATCTGATATTCTCTCATAGCTTAAACACTTTGGATCCATTTCCTTCTGAAAAAATAAACAAAATTATTAAGCACCAAAAATAAAATTAAATGTGAAAAAATTATTATTAACTAAATTTTCAATAATAAGTATTTTACGACCATCTCTAAAAATATTTAAAATTTTTCGTTAGAAATTATAAAATCAAACTCTTACCAGTGGACCGACGCAACGTGAACAAAGAGTTATATATATAAAAAAAAAATAAAACAATAAATACTATATAGTCCTTTTACACTGGTGATAAAGAATTGAAATCCTACAACTCCATGGTAAAGGCAATGACTTTTAAGAAAAATAGTGTTATGATGAGAATATGATTAAAGGGAGAAAGAGAAAAATAAAATTACCAAGAGTATATAGTATTATGAACATGTTATAGGAATCAAAGGACATTTGACTCAGAAATAATTACAGAATATTTATATCAATGAGGAAAAAGAAACTTGAGATGGGGCACACCTAAAAGCCTGTCAAAATGCTATAGAACTTGCATGTTCATGTGCTATAGCTTCCAATTATTTTTGTGTATAACATATTAACATTTATATATTATAATATAATATAATATACCATTCAATTCATGCAGGCGTGTGTGTGTATTTATATATTTATTTCTTTGACTCAACTATATAGTAAAGACCATTGATTAATTATTGAGTCAAATGAAGCAGGTTTAATAGGGTTTTATTATATAGAGTCATTTTCAATATGGTCATTAATAAATCTCAACTAGATGAACCTTTTTTACATCATAAGTTATTAACCTTTTGAAAATGGTAAATGTGAAAAGGACTAGTCTAGCCATTTGAATTTGTGAAGGACAAAGCAGCTTTATGCAAAGCTCTTTTCTTTTTTTCTTTTTATTTTTTTCTCATTCATCACTATAATATAATGTGCATGGCAATATGAAAAAGATCAAACGTATTTCCTTTTCTTCTAAAAAATCACTTTCATGCATTCCAAACATATATGCTTTGAAGTTTGTGTGTAAATATTATAACTTTTTGAAAAACAAAAGAATTATTAACCTTTGGAGATAAAGGTGGAATGGAATATATTACCTCAAGAGATTGCATGTTTCCAATAGAATCAACCTTTGGTTTGCCATGTAACCAAGCTTCCCTATTACAACCAAACACAAAGAGAGAATATTTTTCATTATAAAGAAGTTATATAAGAGAAATGAAAAACTTAGGGAAAGAAATTCATCTTTTACTTATTCTAAAGATTGAAATAAAGTTGATTATGCCATTCCAATTTATATAAAAACATATTCCATTTTTTACCATGACTATGTGTATATGAATGTATAGAAAAATATGAGTATTGAAGGAAATTTCAAAGGGGAATATTTAGTTTGGTTTCAAAATTTTCTAATTATGGGTCAACAATGGCTTAGCTTTGACACTAAGTTTCTCAAATGTTGGGGCCCATTAATAACCTAATGTTTGAACCCCACAAAATCCTAAGGAAAGAGATATCTCTATTTTTTTAAGGAGGAATATTATGGAAAATATCAAAATACTTTGAAGATTAGGAGTGTGTGTGTGTGTTTGTGTTACTTTTTTACTTTCTTTTCAACCACTAGAAAAGAGAGTATATGTTATTATTTTTATTATTATTATTATACTATCATGGATTTAGGATGCTCATGGTTAATTTGTGGACAGACAGAACAAAGCAAACACATGAAGTGATTTATTCTTTTTGTGATTTCTTGAGCCTAACCATGTTTGCATGTGAGGTTGTGTGAGAGAACAAGAGAGAGAGGAAAGAAAAGAACAAAGAAATGTGTCTATGAATAAGACATGCATGAATTCTTTTATTTATTTTAGTATTTTTCTATCATATGACTTACAAAACATAGTACAAAATATAAATATTTTTAAAAAATGAAACATCAAAGTCATTATATGTACTCAACAACTTAATAAAATAAATAAAAAAGTCCCACTTGCTAGGTTTACTAATCTGTTGTCAACATATATCCATTCAAACAAATTTTTCACTATTTAAATATGTTTTCAGAGTCATATCTGAATCATCTACCGTTGCAGTATGATGTTACCGTTGCAGTATGATGTTACAATGATAGAAAACGTCGAATTTAAAGAGAGAAAATATCTGTAAAATCGATGGTTCCTACCAAGTGCAACATCATTCTGCAATGATAGAGAATCAAAACACTTTGAAGACTTAACAATTTGATAAATATATGGGAAAAAACACTTATAATCTATATATTTTAAGAAAAATATATTGTAGGTATAATTAACTATAGCTAGAAGTAACAATACCTAGATGAGTTGCTCCAAAGACCATAACATTCCTTATCTTGATTAACACTTGATCTTCCTTGCTGCTTAATGGATAATTCAGATGATCTTCTTGAAGAATTGATGTCAAACATTATATCATCAGAATTATCTCCAGACGATCCATTATCGTATACATCCGATTGCCCTAATTCATTGATTAAGAGAAAAAAAGGAAAGAAAAAATTAAAGAAAAGAACAAGAAGAGCAAGCTTATTAGAAATTCATGTTATAATTACTTGTCATAATATAGAATGAAAAATTGCACTAACCTGATGAAGCCCCTACTCTATCTGTAGTTTTCACCGTCCGATACATCTGGATTCAAAATAATTCAAACATCATTAACATTATAAGAAAAGATGAAGATGAAATTTTAAAAAAAAAAAATGAAAGAAGTTTACAGAAATTAAGGTGAATCCTTGAAGCTGTGTTACTTGTAAATATTAAATTGATAATATTCAGTAGAGTACAAGATCTAATACAGAAGCATTTATGATTATGGTTATTTATATTATATGCATATGCATGGAAGCCTGTGACTAACCATGGTTAAAGCTGCCATGGTAAAGGTAAAGAAAAGCCCATATCCCAGGAAAGAGATCATTGAGAAATGATGATGTTTGGTACATTCATATATGCCATTATTAACTCATCATTTTAAAATTTTCTTTTTCCTTCAAATTTAATCCTATACACGGAATTCTAGTCGTTGGACCGAAACAAGTCAAAGGTTCAAATTCCGACTAATTTATATTCATCAATAAAAATTAAATTCAATATTTAAAATCGTTTGCATCAACCATTTACACTAAACTTAACCATAATATTTTTTCTGGTCTTATTTATAAGAAAATATTTGTTGAATAATCAATTTATTATAAGAAAACTATAAAAAAATTTATTGATTTTATTAATGGAATGGACAGAACTATGAGGTATTTTGTCCTACTTGTTTCTCTGTCTAGATTTTTAAATTGTTTTTAATAAGTTGGATGGTTCAATGTTCAAAGCAAAAAAGCTGTTTTTTAGGTTGCAGAAGAAGCAGAGAGAGGAAGCAGATCTAATAGAAAAAAGAAGCACAAAGTATTTGATTGAGAGAACCCTTTCTAAGGAAACCATTGGAATTTGAAATTAATATACATCACTTAATTGCTTCCTCTAATGTATATATAATTAATAATGTAGTCTATATATTTAAATCTCATTCAGAATCGTACTATCTTTATTCTGACTCAAGAATTTAACAATTAATATTATAGAGAAAAAATGCAATAGTTAGGATAATAATTATAATTAGAGATTAATGATTAATCAATTAATTAATTAATTACCTGTAAATGAGACTTAACATGTGCTAATGTTAGATCCTTCACATCCATTAGCTCAAGAACTGATTTTGGAGTTGCCCCTGTAATCAAACAAACACCATAGAAAATATAAATTTAATATCATAAAAAAATTATTTAAAAATGGACAAAATTCACTTTTAAGTTTCATCCATTTTCTTCTTTGTTTTGTTGAATTTTTCATGATTAAGAAAAATAAAACAAGGGTTTAAGGTGGAATAAAAAGGGGGTTAAGGGAAATTAAGTGGAAATTAATGAAAGATGAAGCATACTTTCATGGCCACCTAAGAGTTCAACAGCATGAACAAATCGAGCATGAAGTGTAGTAGTCCAACGCATCCTTGGAGCTCTCATGCTTCTTTTTGCAGGAAATCTAGACAAGAATCTTGACCTCATCAAAGCTTGAGATTGAAAAGGGGTTGAGTTTGAGTTTATGTTAGAAATAGAAGAAGGTGTAGTAGTAGTAGTGGAGCCATCAAGAACATGAAGATGATTAAGGCTATGATTAAGGCTATGATTAAGGTTATGATTAAGGTTATGATTGAGATTATGGTTATGATTATGAAGTTGAGGGAATGACAAAGGAGGAGGGTTTTGATAAACAGGAATTCCTCTAATAGGTCTAAGAAAACCAAGCTCTTGACTTAAGCTTTGGTTTTGTGGATGGTGGTGTTGAAAGAAAGGTTGGGGGTGTTGAAAGTAATGGTTTTGTTGAAAAGATTGAAAAGGGTTTGCAATTGCATTATTGTTGTTGTTGCCATTATTTTGGAAGTGATGATGGTGAATGAGGTTATTGGAGGAAGTGTTGTTTGAATCTAAAGGCTTTGTTGGATTTGAAAGAGAGAGGTCAAAAGTGTAATTATCATGAGTTTTAGTAGTAGTAGAAGTAGTAGTAGTAGCCATTGATGATGATAAAGAGTTTCTTGAATCCAAAGCTCTTTTCCAAAACCCCAAATCCATTTCTTCTTCAGTTGTTGTTGATGATGTTCTCTTCCAATTACTTGATGTTGGTTTTGTGTTTGGAGGACTAATTTGCAAAGATAAATCTGGTTGAGCTGGAAATAGCTCCATTTTTTGCTATCTACACCTCCACCAAAAAACAAGTTTTTTTGTTTGTGGTTTTGGCTTGGAAATTGGGTTGGAAATTGTATTAAATCAAACCTTGTTTTTCTTCAGTTGTGAGGAATATAATAATGGGATGAAAATATTTGGAAGAGATGGAAAAAAATTATATATAGAGACAGTTGGAAGGTTAGCTAGGTTTGAGACTGCAAGATGGGGGTGTAATTAATAATTGATTGGATCTTCTGAAGGTGTGTGATGGAGTTTCAAGCATTCAATCAAGTTGATGGAGTAGTTGCAGAGGTGATGAGATTTAAGATTGAAAGAAAATTTTAGAGAGAGAGAGAGAGATAGGGAGAGAGAGAAATAGAGAAGAAATGACAAGGTATGTGAAGTGAATGGTGTTTCTTTTGTGTGAAGTATATGTGAGAAAATGACACTTGAGAGAGATAGAGAGAGAGTGAGAGAGAGAAAGAGAGAGAGGTTTCTTTTGTGAATGTGGGGGGTAGGGTAGTAAAGAAAGAGAAAGAGAGAAAAAGAATGAAAAAAGGTAATGAAAAAAAATAAGATAAGGAAGGGAAAAAAAAGAAAAGAAAAGAAAAAGGTAAATAAGTTTAAAAGCTTTATATTCTTTTAAAATAAATAATATAGTCTTTTTCTACACCAAAGTTTTCTTTGGAATTAAATAAGGTAAAGTAGAATATTTGCTATAAATTAGCTTTAACGTGTGCATTGTGACATTGTCCCTATACACAAATCTAACTTTTTCTAACACACACACACGCATACACAATGAAACCTAACTAGGGTTTTGTTTTTTATTACACACATAAAAAAAACATTACTTTAAAAAGAAAATGTTGAATTCATTTTTTTACGGTCACATGATTGATTCAACACAAATTTCAACATCTTAGGGATTTGTTTTGTTTTGTTAACAGGCTCATTATAAACCACTCATTGTTGTTATGATGAAACCCTAATTCTCTGCAAATCACCATCATGCATTCTTTTTAGCTTAAGTTTGGACACATTCTTTATATTCTTGTCATTTTCTTATTATAATTAACAAACAAAATTCAAAGGTATGTATATGTGGGTTGTCACTGATATTTTTGGTTTTCTGTAATGTGGGTAAAGGGAAAAGTCGGATTTACCCTTGTGTTGTTTGTGTTATGGATTGAAGATGAGTGTGTTTGAAAGGGTGAATTTGTCTTTGGAGATGAGCAAGTCACGGAGTATATTCTAGTCACTCTTGGACAATTATACATACCGTTAGATATATGAAAAAACAAAAATAAAATGAGTTGGCTAAAGAAAATTTGGAATAAAATTGTTTCAAAGAATTGAAAATTATGTAATGAATGGTATATAGTAGGGAAAAAAATACCGACGCTTATATTAGTCAAATTAATGGAATAATATTGTAAATCATTGTGGTCCTTAAGAAATTTTGGGCCCCTTAAATATTGTTGACTTTAATTTTTTTTTTTAAAGTGTTCCAGGCCAAGAAAACCCTATTATGAATTTAAGTTTGTCGTATCTATTCAGCGAATAAAAAAATAGGTGAGAGTTCGTCCAAAAGCTTGACACTTGATCATAATTACTAGTGCAACATCTAGTGTTAGATTTGATCAAGCGACTCCCAACATCTCATGACGAGTTAGACATAAGTAATTTTAATTATCTACCATATATAACTCCAACGGCACACCATTTTAAGTAGGATATCAATCTAACCTGCATTGTCACTTCTCTTCCACTGTTCAGTGACTTGAACGTTGGGGTGCTAACCTTGCAGACTCACCCCCGCTTTGCCATTACTAGAAACTCTCGTCACCGTACTTAAAAACCTCGCCCTATAAGGCCTCATTTCCATTGCATCTATCATTTCTAATTCCACAATAAAAGAATGGTATCGTATGTCGGAATCAAGATTTGATTCCCTCGAATTCCTACGATGACCAGCGTCTCTTCACTAATCTTTGTTCTACTATATGTTAATTCTCTATTCTTTATGGTTGACATTATGTTTGGTAAAACTAACTCATGGAGAGACATATTGAATAAGATGTTTTATCAACTGAAGAAACATGTCGAGCAAGATGTCCTATGCAAGATCATACGACATAGTATTTGTGAATAGATGGGCATTTGGAATATGTTTACTTTGTTATAGATACAGAATATTCAGGAAATATTATGCAATCTAATGTGGCGCATAATTTAAGGATAAAGTATTTTATCTGTTTTTAAGATGTATTATTAGTTTCTAAATATGGAGATTATTTAGGAAACTAATGATTGAAGCCCTATCTGTTTGGAGAAGATACTGGAGATCTTTCAATAGTGCCCTACTGCGATTTTAAAGCCTAAATCTAGTCCAGAAGATTGTTTTAAATAGAAGGCAACAAACCTAATTATAGTGTGGAACTGAGCGTGTGTTTGTTTTAGGTTTTATGATTGAGGGGGATTGAGAAGAGTCTCATACCTAGGTGAGTCTTAGGTGGAAGTATAGCATGGGTAGTGATTAAGTGAGAGGTTATAAACTGGAGGTTTTTTAGCTTTAAATTGATATAATCACAATGGACTTATCCCTGGCTTGGTAGCCTCCAAACATAGGTGTTGTATACACCGAATAGGGTGAACAAAGCTGTGTGTTCATTTATTGTTCAGTACTGGTTTTAAATTGTTTGTACCTTGACATTGTGTGTTGTTTAGAGATCAGTGTCTCGACATCTCTTAGGACATCTGAGATCTGAATACCAGAATTTTAATTGGTATCAGAACAGGAATCCTGCTTTGACTTTGGGTGAGATTCAAGGAAGATAATTTATGGTACATGGACAGGGAAGGAGGATTTGTGAATAGACCACCCATCCTTGATGGAACCAACTATGACTATTAGAAAGCAAGGCATGGAAATCGGTGGTCAAAGGATAAAGTCCTCTATTGGCTACAAATAAGGATGGGAAGGCTACTGAATTACCTAAGGAGGAGGAAAACTAGGATGATGAAGAGGATAAAGTTGCTCTAGGAAATTCTAAAGTATTGAATGCCCTATTCAATATAGTGGACAAGAACATCTTCATACTAATAAGTAATTGTATTGTTGCTAAAGAAGCTTGGGAAATTCTGAAGACTGCTCATGAAGGAACCTCTAAGGTAAAGATGTCAAGAGTTCAACTTCTTACTGCTAAGTTTGAGAACTTAAGAATGAAGGAAAATGAGAGTATTCATGACTTTCACATGAATATTGTTGAGATAGCCAATGCTTCTAGTGCACTAGGAGAGAAGATATCATATGCCAAGTTGGTCAAAAAAATTCTCAGATCTCTTCCAAAGAGGTTTGACATTAAGGTCGCTGCCATTAAAGAAGCCCAAGATTTAAAAAACATGAAGGTTGATGAACTTATGGGATCTCTTCATACCTTAGAACCAGGCTTTGGTAAAAATTCTAAGAAGAGTATAGCCTTTGTGTCTAATCCTGACAGTACAAAAGTGTTAGTGACCTGGCTAGAGATGAAGGAATATTTGAAGACCTTGTGCTATTTGGAATAAAATTTAGTAAGGTTTTTAAAAAGATGGACTGGAAGTGAAGATCAAATGTTAAGAACAAGCCACTCGACATCAGCAATAATCAGGATGTTGGGAGAAGGTCTAGAACTGAAGATCGGTCCTACCAAGGAAAAGGAGTTCAGTGTCATGAGTGTGAAGGGTATGGAAACATTAAGGCTGAGTGTCCTACTTATCTCAAAAGGAAGAAGAAAAGTCTAGATGTGTCATGGTCAGAAGATGATTCCGAGAGTGATACTAAAATTGCCAAATATGTCATTGCCCTGGCTGGAGTTTGCGATGAAGAATCAGATTGTGAAGAGATTACTTTTAAGGAGCTGGCCACATCCTACAAGGAGTTGTGCCTCAGAAGTGAAAAAGTCTGTCAACAAGTAGAAGATCAGAATAAAGCTGTTGCACAGCTTCAGGATGAAAAGGTGAAACACCTGTCTATCATCTTTGAACTGAAGAGTCAAGTTGTATTGCTCAATTCACAACTGGACAATATGAATAAGTCTGTTAGAATGCAGAATAGTAGTTCTGATGTGTTGGATGAGATTCTTCAATCTAGGAATAATGTTGGGAATATTAAAGTTTGTTCAAGCTAAAGGAAAATAGAAGATGTCATATAAAACGTTCCAACATCCTCAAAGTCATCATAAGAAATTCTCAGGAAACAAGAATCTGAGATGGAGATGTCATTACTGTGGAAAGTTTGGTCATATAAAACCATTATGTTACAGATTATATGGTTACCCTATACCTATTTCATAATCTATAAAAGAACAGATTATTGTCAAAGCAAAGGAGAAGTGGATTCCCAAAACGGTTGTGTCTGCACTCATAGCTCACACCTCTCTCAGAGCTTCTACAAGAGAACATTGGTGCTTTGATAGTGGATGTTCTAGACACATGACTAGTGTCTAGAAAATTATTGGTAGATATTTAGCCACATTCTACTAGCTATGTCAATTTTGGAGATGGATCAAAAGGTGAAATCAGAGGTGTGGGAAAGTTAGACTTTACAAGATAACCTAATCTTGATAATGTTCTTCTTGTTAAGGGGCTAACTGCGAACTTGAGAAGTATTAGTCACTATGTGACCGAGGTCTCAAAGTTAACTTTACTAAATCTGAATGCCTTGTATCAAATGATAAAGGTGAAGTTACCATGAAGGAAAACAGATCAAAAGATAATTGTTATCTGTGGAGTCCTCAAGAAGTTGAATGTTCAACTTGTTTGATGACAAATGAAGATGAAGCTAAATTGTGGCATCAAAATCTTGGGTACTTGCACTTGAAGGGTATGAAGAAAGTCTTATCAAGTGAAGCTGTTAGAGGTATTCCCAAGCTGAAGATTGATGAAGAAAGAATATTTGGTGAATGCCAAATTGGGAAGTAAACAATATTGTCCCATAAGAAGCTTCAACATTTGACTACCACCTATAAGGTTCTAGAGCTACTTCACATGGACTTGATGGGGCCTATGCAGGTTGAAAAGTCTTGGTGGAAAGAAATATGCATATGTCGTTGTTGATGATTTCTCGAGATTCACCTGGTTGAGTTTTATCAGAGAGAAGTCTGATGGGTTTGAAGTTTTCAAAGAACTATGTCAAAGTTTTCTGAAGTAACATAACTTAAACTCTATGTTACTGGGTTATTGTGATATTGATTGGGCTGGAGTGTTGTGATGATAGGAAAAGTACCTCTGGAGGATGTTTCTTTTTGGGAAACAATCCCATTTCATGGTTCAGTAAGAAGCATAATTGTGTATCTCTTTCCACTGTTGAAGCTGAGTACATAGCAGCAGGTTGCAGTTGTTCTCAACTTGTGTGGATGAAGAAAATGTTGTATGAATATAATGTCTCATAAGATGTTATGACATTATATTGTGACAACTTGAGTGCTATAAATATCTCCAAAAATCATATTCAACACAGTAGGACCAAGCACATTGACATCAAGCATTATTTTATTAGAGACCTTGTTGAAGACAAAGTCATATCACTTGAGCATGTGAATATAGAAAAACAACTTACTGATATTCTTACAAAGTCTTTGAATGTTGTTCAATTTGAAAAATTAAGAAGAAAACTGAGCATTTTTGTGTGTGAAGAATTGTAGCAATTACTGGATGGGAGGAAGTCAAACATTGAAGAGAGAGAGAGGAGACCAGAACACTGTCTCTCCCCTAATGTGATTGGTATATCATTAATAAGGGAAAATATAGTTTTATTAAAACACTCTCTGTGTGTGGTCACATTCTAAGTCAGGAAAGGTTATCCATTTGACCTAGGAATTTTAGTGTATCTACATATGATGGAAGGCAAGTCGGGAAAGAAGGTTGAGAATCCTGATGTGAAGAAGGGTGAATCCAAAGAAGAAGCACCTGGTGGATCAACAAATGGATCTTTTTCAACAGGGAAGTTGTGACCAAAACATAGAAAACCAAGCAGAATCATGTTCGTGTTTATGAGTCTGACTCTGAAGCTGATGAGGATTAGGTTAACTTTAGAAATTCTCAAATGGTTAGTACGAATCTTCATGATCCCATGTGATATCTCAAGATCCCATGTTTTCTCTTGTTAATTTTTTTGTAAGGTTAAATGCCCAAGATTTGTTTAGCATTAGTGCACCTTGTGCTACCTAACTCTATATGCTAATGTGTTGTTGTGGATTTCTTGCTTGCCTTTGTCATATTATGGCTAAAAAGAGGGAGTAATGTGTGTGTGTGTGTGTTTGTGCACTAACCACTAACCACTGACTGCTACTATTGAGGGGGAATTTTCTGATTCTTTCAAGTGTTACTGATGATCTATTGAGGGGGAGAAGTTCCTGACTCTCTTAGCAAGTTTAAAGATTGTTGGGTTGACATGTGTTGCAGAGATGTCATACATAATGTCATGGCATTCAACTGACTGGTTGAGAAATGGTTTTCTTAGTATTGTTGTTCTTGCAAATTCCACTGACTTACATGTTTTACATGTTAATTTTGTGCCGCTAATAACTCTGATTGTGTGGAATCTCTAGTGTGACTGTTCTCTGCAGGGCTGAGTATTTTGTGTGTTTGATTTATTTTCAAACCTTATTTACTCTCTTATTCATGTGTGCAAAGGGTATTAAGTTGTTTTAGCCAAAATAAACCAAAGGGGGAGATTGTTAATTCTTTATTTTTATGGTTGGCATTATGTTTGGTAAAACTAACTTATGGAGAGACATGTTGAATAAGATGTTCTATCAACTGAAGAAAAAATGTCATGCAAGATGTCCTATGCAGGACCATATGACACCGTGTCTGTGAATAAATGGGCCTTTGGAATCTTTTTAGTTTGTTACAGATGCATAATATTCATGAAATATTATGGATTCCAATGTGGCGGGTAATTTAAGGATAAAGGATTTTATATGTTTTCAAGATATATTCTTAGTTTCTAAATATGGAGATTATTTAGGAAACTAATAATTGAAGTCCTATCTTTTTGGAGAAGATATTAGAGATCTTTGAGCAGTTCCCTACTGCGATTTTGAAGCCCAAATCCAGTCTAGCATATTGTTTTAAATAGAAGGCAACATACCTAATTATAGTGTGTAACTGAGCGTGTGTTTGTTTTAGGTTTTGCGTAGTCTTGTTATTTGTGAGCCTATATAATATCATCTTGATAGAAAAGTAGGACTATCTCTTTTGAGTTGTAAGTTTTGTCATCATTCATAAGCTTTTAAGCATTGAGTGATTGTGTGTCTTTGTAGTGTGTCGTCTAAAGTTCTTAAACTGATTATCACTGTTGTAATTGAGGGGGATTGAGAAGGGTCTCATACCTAGGTGATTCTTAGGTAGAAGTATAGCACGAGTAGTGATTAAGTGAGAGGTTATAAACCAGAGGTTTTTTAGCTTTGAATTGATACTATCATATTGGACTTATCCCTGGCTTGGTAGCCTCTAGACGTAGGTGTTGTATACACCGAACTGGGTGAACACATCTGTGTGTTCATTATTGGTTATAAATTGTTTATACCTTGCCATTATGTGTTGTTCCGAGATCAGTATCTCGATATCTCTTAGGACATCTGAGATCAGAATACCAAAATTTCATTATGGTTCTCAGATGATTCTGTTCAAACTATGGCAACATCAAAATCTACTCGAATAACTTCTCAACAGAACATCATTAATGTTGCTGCCTCGATTAATGCTTATGATCTCTTTGGAGGCTCCACCTCCTCTAAAAACAAATGTTGATCCAATCCTACTAACATATCTTTCCATTATGACACCTTTGATTCCAGCTTCTCCGACCATCGCTCAGTGTACTTTCCAAGTTATGCCGATCTTTCAACCTACTCAATAACTTCTTCAAGGTAAAATTTCCAAACAGCCTCTGCTGTAACCACATATCTCTGGACAAGAGATGCTTCAAAGCCTCCACCAACTCCAAGTCGGCCTAGGCATGCAAGGAGTTATTGAACTACTTAACAACATTTACAGGCAAGAACGTAACTCACACTTCTTTTCCAAAATACTCCTTTAGAATGAGGAAAATTTATAGTGAATTCCTCATAAATACCGCTCCATGAGCGAGGTGATGTCGCATAGACACGATGGAACCACACCCTAATTGATTCTCTATTATACATCCTCTCCACGTTGGAGAGCTCCTAGATTTCTTGATTGCCTCCAGCATTAAGGAAGTTGGCCTCATTTTCATGATTCTAATGGCAGAGGCGGTAAATGTACTCCTTTAGAAGCATGTTATCTCCAAAACTCATCCCCGCGCTACTCCCGTATGGAAAATAGACCCGATAACAATACACAAATTTAAATTTAAAAAATAAACCTACTTCCAAACATATGCTTGACAACCTGATCTTGAAATCTCTCGAAAAAACATCACAGTTGAACAATTACGATTAGACCATCAATCTAGATGAACACATCGAACACATGAACATTATGCTCGACTATCACCGAGCGCAAGGTGCAGTAAAATGTAATTTTTTTTCTTAACCCTCAAAGGTGTTTAATACATGAATCTAAGCACAAGAGGGGAACAAATTGTATTATTTCAAACTCATGATTAATTTAAAAGTAATTACTTTAAACAACAAGTTATGTTAGTATAGCTAAAAATGTGAGATAAAAGCTACGGAAAATGGAAAGACAAAAATATAAAGGAAAACAAATAATTGAAAAATGGAGAGAGGGAGACACAGAGGGGGGAGGGAGACAGAGAGAGTTTAGAGAGATTGCATCAGGATTTATATCGGTTCTTCTGATCTCTTGGCTAATCTTGTCCTCGAGAAAAAAATTCTTGAGAGTTCCACTAATAATATCTTAGGTTATGCCCATTGATCTCTTTACAATCAACTTTGATATTTTACCAAGAAAACCCCTCAAAACAAGTTGAGCATTTACAAGAAAGGCACACGAACCAATAACGAGATTTTGACTGGTTGATCTCGGACACCAAACAGAGGTTTTATCAGGACAACCTTAACAACTAACCAATAAGAAAACTTCAAGAGAATCACACTCTTGATAAAATATATGGTAACAATACAACTAAAAACCTCACAAATGTATTTCACTCACAATGGAACTAAGGAAAGTTTTAGTGAAATAAATAAAAGAGAGATAAGTAAAATGAGAAGAGAATGATTAAATATCAAATTCTGGTGTGAGAAATAGTAAAGAGGCACCCTCGTTATATAGGATAAAATATATCTCAAAAATTAAAATGATTCATGGGCTTTTTAATGCTCATAATTGATTATGCCGCATGAATTATCAATTATATAGTTTAAATATGAAAAGATTTTAAATTGGGTCGTTACTAATATACTATAAACTATAATAATCAATTATGAGGCGTTACAAAAGAGATAATTGACTATCCCTAAGTTAAAATCGATTATCTAATGTGATTTTCACTTATGAGTTACTCTAACACTTTAACAATAATCTGGTCACTAAGACATTACACTAAGCGCACACCAAATAGGAAAGCTTTCACACTTCATTTCTTTCACAACTTTGAAGCTTCGGGTTCCTTGCTACATTATTGTCATACCTTACTTTTTACCCCTAAGATCCAACCTCATTTTCATCTATACCTTTTATCAAGATCACACACTTGGTCTCTATCTTCGTTCTTTCTCTTTGAGCTCACCTATGCAAGTATCACCAAGCAACATTTGTGTCTATCTATTTACTTTTGTGTTTATAGCTTTGTGTTTTAAGAACCTCTAATAAAATTATCAAAAATATGTTTGTGTTTCTTTTGGTTTCCCTTACAAGGAGGGGTTTGATTCAAAGCATCAACTATTATGCCTAAGCTAGGGTTTTGGTCCCTCAAGTCAAGAGTGTGTGATTTATAATTGAGCCTTAAGAGCTACCTCATTAAAGCATGACCTCTTATCTCAAAGTCTGATGGCTTGTTCCTCAAGAAACTTCCAAGGTTCGTGTGTTTATTTCCATGCCATGTTTATCAAGTTATCTCAAGTTCTTTGTATCACCCTCAAAGCACAATCAAGATATCATCATTTGAAGTTCATATGCTCATCATTATGGTTGGAATTAAAAGAAAATATCAAAATATTACAAGTTGATTCAAGTACTTTGACCTAAAAAGTCAACATTTCAAGTATACGGTCAAAGTGGTGCAACTCCTTCATGGTTCAACATTTTTCATTGCTTATTTTTGCAAATGACTCCCTTTGACACCCTGAAAAAATCCTTTTCACAAGTGAAGAACTAATTATGCTTGAAAAGTCATCAAAGATGGAGAAACATTATAGGTCATTTTGTGGACTCAAGTGAATTTAGTCCAACTTCCCAATACCATAACTCATTCAATTTTCAACATTTTTACGTGGTTCTTTTTTCTATGAACTCTTTGAGATGTCCTTTACAAGTCTCCTTCAAAGGTCAAAGACTGAAAATGCTTGGAGGACAATGAAAGATTTGAAAACATTATAGGTCCATTTTGAAGCACTTTTACTTAGAAATTTTTCTAAGTGTCAAGACAATTTTTTGTACCATCTTCAGTTGATCATAAATTTTTCCACAACCATCCAAATGGAATCTTTCTTGGCACATTGTGTTCTTTGTCATGAAGAGTGTACAATGCAAAAAGAATGGGATCACAAATTCTCTTGTACAAGTTTCCATACAAGCTAGAAGTTGGTCACTTGGAACTGAGGTTTCTCACTTGATCAGAATTTTGCATCAACCAAAACTGAATTACATGCCAAATTACCACGCGTTTTCCATCTAAACATGATTAAGGAAGTTCATTAAAGCAAATTGAGTCATAAAACGCAAGGATTTGTGGAGTTTTGAGGCACATGAAGTCACACTTTGCTCACTTGAATTCTTCACACGAATTGGATCAATTCAGCATCATTTCACACGGTTGAACATACCTTTTGCTTCCCTATAAATAGAGAATCATCCCAGAATTATTATCAAGCTTTGAAATTCCCTCAAACCCCTATTTGAACTTCAAATTTTCACCAACATTTTCTGAAATCGTATTCAATTCTCAGCCACTTTCAAAGCCATTTCTCATTTCCATTAGCACTGTCGACATCTTCTGAATCTAAAGCAACAAGAATCAAATTCTGAGATCTTTTGAAACGCCCTAACCAAGTCACTCCGTTCCCCACTTCTGATCATACTTGGACAAGGTAGTTAGAGGCTTCATTCAATACCATTGTGTAGCTCTTGGTCCCTTGAATGTTTCCCGTAACTCACCTTTCATTTATCAATTGATTTCATCATTTAATTTTAAATTTTGTTTTATGAAAATCCTTCATGTTTTCCAAAATTCTCTTTACACAATTTGAATAAATCTCAATGATTGTATTGGTTGAGTTCGCATTGATGAAACGATTCTAATGGCGTTGGTTTTATGATCTAAAACTACCAAATGCTAAACTCAGGTGAGCAACTCAGCAGAGAAGATGACTGAAGGTGCGTGAATGACCTGAGTTTGTTTTCAAATGCTTTGGCCAATGAGATGAGGGCATTTGTTTTAATTCTATTGGTTGAATTTAAATGGATCTGATGTATTTTCTAAACTAAATTCCATGGTGCTCTTTAGCCTTTGAGCCTTTCGAACTGCCATATTAGATTAATGAGCCTTGTTTCATCTTTAAAAAGTCATATAAAATCCATTTTAACTCCAAAAAATTACAAAATAATTTCTAAAATTATCTTTTGTTTTTCTTCATCTGATTTATTTTCTTGATATTTTATTTTTAAGATTTGCTAGTTTTCATCTATTTTCTCTTTTTTGTATACATTTTAAATAGTTTAAAAATACTTTTATGCATTAAATTTTTTTGAAATTTTGTATATGATCCAATGATGGTTTCTGGGCTATGGTGATCTTATTTGTTTTTTTTTTGTTCATTTGATCATAATTTGCTATTTTCTCCTTTATTTTGATTTTAAAAAATAGTTTTAATTGTTTAATTGCTTTTAATGATGTCATGACTTATTTGGTTGTTGATTGCCTTGGATTGTGACTTATTTGGTCACAAATTTCATCAACATCAATGTAACTTGAGTGTTGATAGGTCTAAAAGACCAAATCCATCAAAATGGGTGATTGATCTCATCTTCTTTACTTAGTCTTGATCACCTTGTTTTGACATGTGCTATATGTTTTAGGAGAATGATCTATATCATTTCTCTAACAAACATGGTACATAAATTTTATTGACACTCTCATAGATTTTACTTCTATATAAGTACATCTACGATTGCTTAATATAGCGCTAAATTGTCCCGAATCGGTTGATTAATCATCTTACTAACAATTAACCAAATTATTATACTAACTCTACTTTAGTGCAATTTAATTTTTGCCTTTAATTCTTGCAATTTAATTATTGCTTTTACTTTATGCCATTTATCTTTATCATTACATTTCATACTATTTGTTCATATTCATGCCTTATTTTCCCTTTGTCCATTTGGACCTTTTTCTTTCTCTTAAAAAATTAAAAAATAAAAACCTAAAAAAGAGTTAATTTTTTCTTTGGACTATGGCTATTGTTAGAACAAGATTTGTTCTGATCAATATTCTTAGTTTTGATGATAACAATGTATATGAATTTTGTATGAGATAATGTGGTACTCTAATACTATGCAATTTCCATTTCAGGAATTATATAAAGAGTATGCACAAAATCAGCGCAAGAAGCACTGACTCAGAAGGTTCAGCATGCAACATCAGAACATGGTCTGGCAAGACATCAGAAGATGGTCAAGCAGAACCAGAACATGGGTCTATGGAAGCATCAGAAGGACTTGAGATCAGAAGCAGAAGCACTGAAGTTCTCATGGTATCACGCTCAGAAGCACTTCAAGGTCAGAAGACAAGAAGATGCTCTGCACCAAGCTGTTTGACTCTGATGATATTCAAACGTTGTTCACACAAACATCAGATCAGAAGCAAGTACTAGCTGGCAGGCTACGCTGACTGACAAAAGGAACGTTGAAAGCTATGAAAGGCAACGTCAGTAGACACAGCGAAAGAAAGGCTCGAGGTAGTTGACAAAAGAGTGAAACATTAAATGCAATGCTGTACGGAATACGCAAAGCATTAAATGCTCCCAACGGTCATCTTCTCAAACGCCTATAAATATGAAGTTCTGATGAGAAGCTAAGTGACGAATTATGAATACAACACTTGCGCAAATATACAGAAACGCTGTCAAATTCAAAAAGCTCTCAAACTTCATCATCAAACTCACTACATTGCTGTTGTAAGACTTTAGTGAGATTAAGCTTAAACTTAAGAGAAAATCACAGTTGTGATAACAGCTTTATAAGAAGCATTGTAACTCTTAAAAGAATTTGTTTACATTAAGTTGTAAGAACTAGAGTGATCAGGTTGTTGATCAGTATACTCTAGAAAGTCTTAGAGGGTATCTAAGCAGATTGTTCCTAGAGTGATTAGGTTGTGATCAGTATACTCTAGAAGACTTAGCAGTTGTCTAAGTGGAAAACCATTGTAATCTCGTGTGATTAGTGGATTAAATCCTCAGGTGAGGTAAATCACTCCAAGGGAGTGAACTGGAGTAGTTTAGTTAACAACGAACCAGGATAAAAATCATTGTGCAAATTGTTTTTATCTTACAAGTTTTAAAGCTACACTTATTCAACCCCCCCCCCCCCCTTTCTAAGTGTTTTTCTATCCTTCAGCTATTATCCCTTGCTCAAGGAGTCGGACCTTTGGACTTAAGACTAGAACCTTGACTTGGACCTTTTCATCTGATACCAATGTATCTGAAACCTTAGAATCTTATCTATTGAAGATTTGATTTGTTTTGATTAAATTTTAAATTAATATAGATTTGATATCATTCAATCTGGAAAAAAAGATTTAATTAACACATTGCTAGAAGATATCAACAAATATCGTTGCACACATCTAGAAAATATGCTCCGAACAACAACAATATTGACCTGCTGACAAGGGACCGATGTTGCACACATGTTGGAACAACATGTTCCTCATGTTTCCTTTCTTAACCAAAACATCTTGTATACTTCTTGTTGTTTTGCAAAATGCAACCAATCAAAAGGAACAACAATGGGACATCCCTTTAGATTGATCGTCATTCACAATAATATTTATGGATACCATCATAGATTTTGTTCACTTGTTAAACAACATGTATGCTATGCTGTTAATGAAGTATCCTAGTAAGATGCCTTCATCATTCTTTGGATCAAACTTCCTTTTTTATTCACTATTAGCAAGAATGTAGAAGTTACTTCTAGACACATTAAAATATCTAACGTCAAACTCCGTCCCATCCATAGTTCATAATGGGTAACCTTGGTTCCTGGTCAAATTGTTACTTGGTTGTGAATATGACACATAATATTTGTTGCTTCTGCCTTAAAGTAATATGGAATATGTTTGGCATGGATAATCACTCTTTCCATCTCTTTAAGGGTGCAGTTATTTCTTTCGATAATCCCATTTTTGCTGAGGTGTGATGGGAGCAGAGAAGTCATGAGCAATCCCTTCAACAGTGCAGAACAAAGGGAAGTTGGAGCTCTCAAATTCTTTTCCATAATCGCTTCAAATGCAAATAAACTTGCCAATATCTTCTCCTTTTTCATGTTGTAAGTGATGAAAAAAACCTTCAAACAAAAAAACTTATGATACTTCTCACGAATAAACTCAACATAGGTGTACATGGAGTAGTCATCAACATAGATAAATACATATCTCTTTCCTCTAAAACCTTCAATGTGCATGGGACCCATAAGATCTATATCAAGTAATTCAAGCACACGAGTAGTGGTAATATATTGAATCATCTTATGTGATAGCTTGGTTTGCTTCCCTATTTGACAATCACTACAAATTTTATTTTCTTTGATATTGAGATTAAGTATGCCAACAACAACTTTTTCAACAATAATCTTCTTCATGCTTCCAAGATTCAGGTGCCCTAGATTTATACGCCATAACTTTTTTTCTTCAACTTTGGATATTTGACAAGATTGAAGCTGATTTCTGTTAGAGAGTTACCACATGTAGTTGTTGTCCATAGATCTACACCCTTTCATGAGTTGAGGATGATGTTTGTATGGGAGAATATGTTCTTCATTGTTAGACTCTTGATCACATAATTAAATGATACTAATAATATTAACAGTAAGACTCTAAACTAATAACATGTCATTTAGGCAAGGAAAACCAAGATAGTCCAACTGCCATTTTCAATAATTTTTCCTTTTTGCACTATCTCCAATGGTGACATAGTGGTTGAAATAGAGTTTTATGTTCTTTAGATAGTTTATTTCGTCAATAATGTATCTAGAGAAACCACTATCAAAGTAACAGTCTTCTTGAGATGAGACTTTGAAGGAGAGGCAAGCAATATAGACCAGAAGCTTATGCTTGGAACGTCAAAGTTGTTGAGGATGTAGATCATACTTGACATTCCACTAAGGAAATATCTTATTGTGACACAACTACTTCTCATACAATTTATAGCAGTAAAGTTGAATGAAATTGAATACAATAATGACATACCTAAGTGGGTCTAATATAGGGGTTAGTATGTTGGTAATAATGTTTGGTAGGTTGTTCCGATATTATACCGCACATCTTGGTTTCTTCATTCTAAGTAGGAGGAACAAAGACAATCTTAGGATTGGATTCTCTATCAGTATAAGCAATTCTCTTCATTTTTTTGCAGGTTTGCCCATACTTAATTTGAAATCGATATTATTAGTTCCAAATTTAGCATCCGCACAAATTTGGTCATTCCATCAAGTTCAAAATTGAGATGCCCAACTTCTTTCTTCAACTCAGTAATAGTGAGCATGAGACAGGTTTTTTCTTGAAGAAGGATTTCAATCCTTTCCTTCTATTTTTCAATCATTTGACGTTCTTCAGTCTATTTTAGGTAAATAGTCTTATATCACTCAACCAAGGCATCATGCGATAGCTCATCTTCATCACTCACATTCCTATTATCATTACAAAAAGCATTATCATTAGGTAACTCAGAATTTGAAACCTCTTTGATGCAAGTAGTAAGCGCCACAACACTATTTCTTTGATTGAAATCACTTTCCTCATCTGACTCATTATCAGAGAAAATGGAATTGTATATTTTTGTTTGTTTCCTTATGAAATTCGGGCATTCGACTTAATTGTGTAAAAATCCTTTGCATTAACGACATTTGATTCCTTCTCATTTGTTTGAATTTTCACCGTATTTCCTTTACGCTGAAATTTGCCAACTTTTGAACTCGGTTGGTGATTGTCTTTGAAATAAGAAGAGACATTGTTCCTAAATATTCTATCAAGTCTTCTAATGATCTTCCTGAAGTTCTTAGCAAGCATGATAATCGATTAAGTCAAATTATCACCAGTGTCATAAACTACTTAGTATTCATGATTAACAATGTCAACTTTGAATGTTTCACCTTTGCCTTTTTTTGGATTTGTCATCAATTTCCATCTCAAAGGTTAGCAGGGAACTAATTAATTCATCAAATTTCATTGTAGAGATTTTTTGAGCTTCCTCAATGGCAGTAAGCTTCATGTCAAAACTCTTTGGCAGAGATCTTAATTTTTTTCACAAGCTTCTCGTCTGTCATCTTTTTACCAATAGTGAATGATTTATTAGCAATGTATCAAAGGGGAACTTTGAATTCACTAATGGTCTCAACCTCAAGCATCTTTAAAATTTTAAATTTAGTGGTAAGGAGTTGAAGTCTTGACATGCGAACTTTAGAAATTCCCTCATGAATAACTTCAAGAGTTTCTCATGCCTCTCTAGCACTAATGCATGTGTTAATAATCATGAGAATTCCCAAGTACATCTTCATCTTCGGCAGGTGTCCAATCTTTATCGAGATTCACAGATTCAAAATCATTGTCATATTTAATCATGGGAGGAGTCCATCCCTTAACGACCACTTTCTAAATCTTGATATCCACATACTTAAGAAAGGAGACTATATGGGTCTTCTAGTTGTAATAATTAGTACCATGAAGAATTTGTGAATAATAACACATCCTCCTTCTTGAATCCGAGATCCCCTCACTTTCACTTAAAAAATTCTCCCAAGTGTTTGTAAGAACCAATTGTTAGGACGTGAAACACTTCACAAATACACGACTAATAAGGATAAAGTTTTACAAAATACGATACAAAAAACTTAACTAAAAAAAACCATATGTTGCCCATGAATCCTCTCTTCAAGTGTGTCTACAACAAGGAAGATGATCTCTTTATGTAGATGCCTTGATCCATCCAAAAACTCTAATAGGATGAAAGCAAATTCAAATCAAATCCAATATTCAACTAATGAAATCTTTTATTGAATGCAAACGAAATTAATTCTTTTATTGAAAATAAAAAATCAATTAAATCTTGTTCAAGGGAATCTTTTCAAAACATATTACTATAATCTTGAGCTAAATAGACATTTTTTAATTAAATCTTCTGAAATAATAAATCTACACTTAAACGTGTGAAAATAAATCTTTAAGACATCTTGCAGATAGCTGAGAGAGCTGAGAGAATCGAGACAAAATATCTCAACAATATTTAAGACATCTTGCTAAACATATTAACAAATAAAATATAAGTATGTAAATCAAGCTCTAATAACAATCACTTTACTCTATTTAGTTTCATTATGTACCACAAATCCAAACATTGCCACATTCATGTTTGGACTCAACCTTACACACAAACTTCAAACTTTTATTGCTTATAATTTTTGAAATGGTACACATATGAATGGTTCTAATATCCATAAACATTATAATTACAATAAAGATTAATAAATCAACAGACTATTTACAATAATGCATATGACCGACGTAAGAATAATCTCTGTTTTTCAATCAGCATGTGTGATGTCAAACTCGACAGATAAACTACAATGAATTATAAGTACATAAATGGAAAATTCAACTGTTAAAGTGACCAATGATCTCTTAATTACAACTAAGTTTAGTATAATCATTTAATTTATATGTCATAGAGGAAAATAATATAGAGCTTCACCCAAATATGTCAAAAGTTAGTCTTTTGTAGATATAGAATAATTAGTATATGTTGTAAGCTTAAGCATGCGATGTTGAACCAAAAATGCATGATATCATCAAATTTGTAGGTTATCAAAAGTGTATTTCATCCAAAACTTTTGGTTCATAAAAAGTTAAAAGACTTATTACATTTTTAGTCTATATTTTCACCCGCTTAGTCTTTCTATTTTAAACTAAATTATTCTTATCAATTTATCCAAAAAAAAATGAAAATAACTTCTAAACATATTAAGTTTTTATATAAATTTTTTCAAACATATTCACAAATATTTATACAAATAAATAAAATTAAATAAATCAATTGAAACAAACACTTCCTCTAATAATTAGAATCGACCATTACTGTGTCAACCGATAGAACCAATATTTTAAAATTCAATTCGATGAACAATCTAATCAAATACCTGATCATTGAATCCATGGTATGATCGATGAGTCCCTGGTCAGACTGTATTATTGTTGATCTAATATATAAAAATTAAAAAATTTAATTGACATAAAAATATGATTCAATAATTTTTAAAAACACTTCTATAGAATCTAAACAATTTTTAATACACACGCTTAAATCAAACTTAAGAATTTAAAACTTTTTCATAATTAAATTTATATAAAATAAAGATAAATGTGTTTATAATAGATTAAATGACAAATGCTAAATGCTAAATGTAAATAAAAAATGACAAATGCTAAATACAAATAAAAAATATAACATTAAAATTGAATAATAATAACAATGTAAATGAAAGTAGTAAAATTAAAATAATAACGAAATTAAATAAGAAAAGAGATTGATTATGAAATTCGAGAGTTTGAGATAGATTAATTGATGAGAAATCAGTTTTAGTGATAATTAGTTTGACCGATGATCCAGTCAAATCACACCAATTTTAATCGGATCAAATATATATTTAATTTTTTAACGTTTTTAAACTGTCTTACCTTTCAATTCACAATTTGACCGATCCGACCAACTAAATTGTTCAGGTTTTAAAACACCGGCAAGACAGAAGTTTGAGATTCAATGTTACTCCCAACAAAAATAATGATATTTGTAACAACAAATTTTTTTTTATTGAAATGCTATTCATCATCTTTGGATCTATAACAACTTATTATAGGGGATGGATATATTTTCATTAATTAATTTGCAATTGTTGGTCAATAATGAAATAAAAGTAATCCACATAATTTACTTTGATTGTTTGATGATTTGATTTTGATCGAGGGGCAAACCTATAGTAGGTCCTAATTTGACTACTTTTTGTTGGATAAATAATTGGTAAATAATGATGTCCATGTCTAATATACTATATTCTTTTCTAATTGCTTGAATGACCAGCCTGCTTTCTAAAATAAGTTAAAGTTGAACTAACTTTTTAAGCTTAAATTTATTACAAATAACACTTATTATATAATAATTGGTTTATATGTCTTGCAAATCATTTTAGTTTGAGTGATGTGTTTCTAAATTTAGTTAGTTGCAGAATATGAGGTAATTATTACTAGTACTATTCATGTTAAGTTTAGTTAACCTATCGTTCTGAGATTTGGTCATAATAAAAGCACTTGATTTATGTAAATAGATTTAATCTTTATGAAATTCAAAGACATCATATTTTGAGAAAGGCAATAGAGTATTTGGTAAACTCAACCACCGCATAATCATTACAGAGTTTTAGAGATAGAATTAAGAGAGAGACTAGAAAAATACTCTTGGGTCCAACTTCACAATCCTTAATTAAAAATATTTTGTCACACAAATAAACATAACTTGGGTAAATATAAAGGAGAAGGGTCTTAAGTTGATTTATGTGACCCGAAAATATATTTAAACTAAAGAAAATCAATTGTATAAAATATAAAATTGGATGGTAAAAAATAAACACGAAAATAAATAAGTGTCGATAATAAGATGATATTATGTTGAATATGTGATAAGGACGGATACCATAAGAGTATAAATAATAATATAAAATTAATAATTTATATCTGATCGATAAAAGATTAGTATTATCTTAAGATGATAATTTTATTTTTTTTAAATAAAAAATAATCATACTACAATTTAAATTGTTTGATCTTGATCATATTCTTAATGATTGTGACGGCATGTAATATTTTCTAACTGCAAAAAGAAAAGTAAGATAAATTATAAATATATCTTATATTTGTTAAAATGATTTTCTTTTCTTTTATATTTATTTTATTTATTTCTGATCCATTAAACCTATTTTCTCCTACAATAAATATGTTCAAATATTATTGACTAAATAATAATAACTAATATATTATATTAAAAATTTGTCAAAAAAAATATATATTATATTAAAATTAAACTTTTAAAACAACCATAAATTTTTTCCTAACCAGTGACAAGTAAAGAGCAAAAAAGTGAGTACAAGTCTTATGATTTTTTTTAATACAAGGAGGGTATTTATTTTAAGAGTTTATATTATTCTAAGAATTATAGGAGCTATTACTTGTTAGATAAAAGTGCCAAATGATGAAATGGTGCACAGATGCATAGGTAGTAAGGAAACAAAGTTAAATTTTCTTCTTTTCTTAATTTACCCTTTTCATAAGAAAAAGTAGAATCACTAGGAGTATGTTGGACAAATAGAAAGATGATGCATGCAAAACTTTAATAATAGTATTGTCTTTAAGCATTGGTATGCGTTAAACCTTTGTTACGTAACTTTGCTTTTCATGTCTCAAATTCTTTGAGTTATTCATTACTCATTGCTCAACTAATATCTATAAATAGTACTTATTTTCTCAATAAAGCCTTTATAGGCTCTCATTTTCCTTTTATGAATTTTTTATAATTTTATATTATTAATTTTATACTGTACAAATGTCACAAAAATAAATTTCTAACCTTTATTTTGAGCTAAGCGCATAATTAAATAAGAGAATTTCTTAACACCATAAACTTTCTTAGAGACCTTTAACAAAAATATTAAAATACCCCAAATTTTAGATATGCACATTCGAATGCATTTTTTTCCTTCAAAAAAAAGATGGTTTCGCGTGTGCATATCCGAAGTCATCTATTTTTTCTTCAAAAAAAATGACTTCGCACGTGTATATCCGGAAAAAAAAAATTTTAAGAAAATGTAACTTCAGATGTGAGTATCCGAAATAATCAATATTCCAAATTTATTTTGATTTTATTTTGAAAAGATATTTATTTATAATATAGTTATAATATAATAAATAAATATTTAATTTTTATTTTGAATATATATATATATATATATATATATATATATATATATATATATATATATATATATATATATATATATATATATTAAATCAAACACCAACATGTTATGCTACATAGTTTTATTTTTGTGACATCATTAACATTTATGTCACGTTTAATATATTCCTATGTGACACCTCTAAAAATTATCTTCACTTTGCAAAGAAGTTTATTTCTCTATTTGGTGTCATGAATTCAACACCTGATAACTACAAAAATTTATTAATTTAACAATAAATTACTAGTAACTTCATTATCAAATAAATTATAAACTTTAAAAAATAGTTTATATATATTTTTTGCAATCTTTTCATCTATTTCATCATTATTAATACATTATTGAAAGATAAAATTAGTTATTTCCGTTTACTCAGTATAGATAAATTATTTAAGTAAATATAATACACGTTTTGTTTAGAAAAAAATAATACAATTAAATACTTACGAAAACTTTTTTTTTGAACAAAGCAAAAGAAACCCTTTATTAAGTGCACAAGGAGTGCTAAATAGTTATTTTACAGAACACCAGAACCAAACTACAGCACAGAGAGAAACAGCTGTTGGTAGCAACTATATCTACCCTAACATAAAAAATGAATACATATCTTTAAGACATTCCCCCACCACATCCTAACCATGACTAAAAAAAAAAAAACCAACAGAATGATCAAACTAAATCCCAAACGCCCGAAAACGAAGCTACAGGCTCCAATTCGAAACAAACAACAGCTGATTGATACTCCCGTCTTCAGCAGCCTACCGTACACCGAGAAGTCCACCCTGTCGAGCCAGACCAGAGGTACCATGATTTCTAGAGTATCGAGACCAGAATCCTCCGCCAATGTGAAAACAGTTCTTTGACAGTTCTCCGCCGTCACGAACCAAAACTGGCAGAATAATTTAATTGAGATCTGCCCCTGGAAATGAATTATGTCGCTGCCAGGAACTTGAAGTCAATCACCCCTGAAACTTAAAGTATGAGCGTTAAAAGATTTACACTAAAATTTTACATTTAAACGACTCAGACTCTATATAACCAATCATCACCATCAAAATTAAGATCTAAGATATATCTCTTTATTTTTAGAAGAATACATTTTTAATTTTATATTTTATTTCTCAAATCATTAAGTTATATCATTAAAGTTTATTAAGATGACGTGAATAACCATATTGAAATAGACGATATTTTATCTTTTAATCTTTGGTGAATTTGTCTCTCATCTATAAAATGATGAAGATTTAACATTTTTAACAATATTGGAATAAAAAAAAAAGAAAAGGAAATATAAAACAATTTTTTTAAAATTTTTTACTATGATGATTTGTTGCATAGAGTTTGAATCGCTCGAATATATAATTTCTCTCATTTATAAAATGATGAAGATTTAACACTTTTAAAAATATTGGAAAAAAAGAAATGAAATATGAAACAAAATTATTGAAAATTTTGACTGTGATGATTGATTACATAGAATCTAAATCGTTCGAATACAAAATTTCTCCCATCCATAGAAAGATAAAGATTTAAATATTTAAAAATATTGGAAAGAAAAGGAAATATAAAACAAAATTATTTTTTCCATTTATTTTTCATTTTTAAAATTTAAATAGCAGTATCTTATTTATCACTTTTATAATTTAAACATATTTTTTTCGTTTAAAAATATTCTCTCTCTTTTATTCTCTTCATCTTATCGTCTCAATTATAATTTTTATTATAATAAATAGATTAATATATATATATATATATATATATATATATATATATATATATATATATATATATATATATATATATATATATATATATATATATATATAATTCAATATGACATAAAAAACTCATCAATGTCCTGCACATCGTGCGGGTCTTAATCTACTTTGTTTATAATAACATTCAACTTTTGATTATAATATAAATATTCTTTATTTCTCCAAATAAAAGTGTCATCCAAATAAAATTTAACTTTTAAAGTTACAATTTTTATCCAAAAATTATTCATAATCTTAAATAAATAAATAAAGACAATTACATTTCACCATTGCAATTAGAAATTTAATTATTACATTCATTACTCAATTTCATATCATAAATTTACTTTAATATTTATTTTTCAATTATAAATTTAAGTTATTTTTTATCAATAATAACTCATTTTAATTATATTATAACTATATTATAAATAAATATTTTTTGAAAACAAAATCAAAAGAAATTTGGGATATTTATTTAATTTAGATGACACTTATATTTAGAAAAATAAAAGATATTTATATTATAATCAAAAGTTGAATGTTATTATAAAAAAATTCTTTTCAAAATCAAATCAAATATTTATTTATTATATTATAATTCATGATTGATTACAATAATTATAATTCACAATTAACTATTATAATTGTTTTTAATATGAATTTTAAAATTTAAATGATTAATTTTAATAAAAGATAAATTGATTTAAAATTTATTTCAATAGATTTTAAACTTACTTGAAATCAAAATGTTAACTAATTTTGTTATTTAATGAGTGTACTAAATTAATTTTGGTATTCAAATTTTTTATCGTACCTAATATTTAAATTTTTTAAGTTGCGGTTTCTATTTATTCTGTTAATTAATAATTTATTTATGTAATGTTTTTAATGCAATAATTTTTTTTAACAAATATTAGGATATTTGAAAAATGTATCTCTGAAAAACATCATTTTTCGCAAAAAATATGTGAATTCGGAGATGCATCTCCAAAAACATCTCTAAAAAATAAAATG
The DNA here is from genome assembly GCF_029867415.1 of Vicia villosa. Classification (NCBI taxonomy): domain Eukaryota; kingdom Viridiplantae; phylum Streptophyta; class Magnoliopsida; order Fabales; family Fabaceae; genus Vicia; species Vicia villosa. Next base: position 111,913,939 of record NC_081181.1, on the reverse strand, counting down.
TGGTGCGTTCTGAGATGCGTCTCTGAATTATGGGGACAAAAAATGAATTACACCAGAGGTCCCTAAAAAAGTATAGAGGTGAAAAAAATAAATTCGCATAGCTTTAACACGTACGATGGTAGATGGTAAATATTGGGCGTGCACTTGATCAAATAATTCTTTGATCATATAAAGTTATCCTTCTTACACTTTAAAGTTATCCTTCTTTTATCTAACTCTCAAGATTAATCTGTTGATGAAGATTTAAGTTTTGAAAGTGTGCTCCTCTCAAGATCTCATATATGAGATTTATTTATGTAAACAAAAAGTGAATAATTTACTCATATCAAGATATTTACACTTATAGTTGAAAAACAAGATGACTGCAACATTAATAGATTTACGCTTACAATGAGTTTGCACAATTATACGAGAAAGATGAATATATAACCCCAAATACACTTCCACGTAATGGTATTGCTGAGAGAAAAAACATAAACATTATGAATATGAAAGTATCAGGCTTAAAGTAAGAAAAATGCCATACAAATTTTAGGGTGAAGCAACCTCAAATGACTTACACATCATCAACAGGTCTCCAATAAAGAAGTTGCTAAAAAAGACATCATATGAAGCTTGGAAAAGATTGAAGTAAAGTATTATGTATTTTAGAATATTTGGATTACTTTTCTTCAGGCATGTAACTGAACAGTTAAGAAGGAAACTTTGCTTCAAGCTAAGATTCTCATAGACTTTCACTCAAGAGATGCATATAAGCTATTCTCTCTAATGTAGAATAAGGTGGTAATAAGTAGAGATGTGTAGTTTGATTAAAGTAATAATTAGAACTGACAGAAAACTTAAGGCAATTGAATCCATAATGAAAAAAATTAAGATAACATAAGAAATATTGTACAATAAGATCAAGTAGAGAAAGTTGCACATGAATATGAGTTGAGAAGATCAACAAGAAAAATAACTCAATCAGTGAGATTAACTGATTTTGCAAGATTTTATGATAAAGAAGTAAATCAGGAAGACGATCTAATAAAAGAAACTATGATGACTGAATTAGAATCAATTGATTTGAACCAAGCCCTAAAATATGTGAATTGACAAAAAGCTATGAAATAGGAACTCAAATAAATTGAAAATAACGAAACCTAAGAGCTGGTAAATATGACAAACACGAAGACTATGTATGTTTGGATTGTCGGTGGACAAAATTGATTTTGACATAATTGAGTTTCATAAAATTGGTTTTAACATGATTGAGTTTGATAAAACTGATTTATGTTTAGATACAATAACATGAAAATATTTGTTACTCGCTCCGTCACATAATAAATGTCTTATTTGAGCTTTGTGCGGTTCTTAAGAAAATGATTAGATGTATTGGTTTTAATGAAAAAATTAGTATTTACTAAAGTACTCTTATTTATTATAGGTAGTGGAGTAGTTGAAAAACATGAAAGTTAATATATAAGGGTATAGTAGTGGAAAAAATAGTAAATGTTGAATTGATATTCTAAAGAGACATTTATTTTGAGACAAAGAAAAAGTGCAAATGAGACACTTATTATGAGACAGAGAGAGTATCAATTAATGTTATTTTGATAGTTTTTATCAAAATTGATATTGAATATATAACTACCAAAATGGACATAGTTAAATACATATAAATAAAACATACTAAATTAACATAATAGTTAAACATGAAGTATGTGAATAAAAATTACAAATAGATAATAAGATTTAAAGTGCAATATAATGCAAAAATATTATTATAATACTAATTTAAAGTGCAATAAAGTATTAAGGGTGTGTTTGTTTCAAGTTATAAAATAACACTCCCGGAAATACGATATTGGAAATACAATAATATAATGTTTGTTTTAGTTTTAAAATAATTATTCTCGAGTATCTTTTATTTTTGGAATGTTTTTTACACATTTTTTCCATATTTATTCTCATGTTAAAAGGTGGGAATCCAACATTCCCATGGTAATAAAGTTTAACTAACTTAACTTCCCACTAATACTCACATTTATTTATTTTTTCTTTTTTATAATTTTTAAATTAAATTAAATTTGTAAACGTTCCCATGAAATTCAATTTTTCACCAAACACATGGATAGGAATATTATTCCTAGGAATAACAATCCTTGGAATATTATTCCAGGGAATATTATTTTATAATTTGAAACAAACACACCCTAACACTACAACATTTGTTGTCTCTAGCAACACTTTTTTAAGTAACATGTAAAAATTATTGCCAAAAATTCGCATAGACGATGATTTATGACTGTTGCCAAAAATATATTTGCAACCATTGATAATTGTTGCCTAAAATACTTTTGGGGACATTTTTGGAGCGTCATTATACTATTTATTTAGTAATGTTTGATAATTGTCCCCTTAAATACTTTTGGGGACGATTTTGGAGCGTCATTATACTATTTCTTTAGTAATGTTTAATAATTTTCCCCTTAAATACTTTTGAGGTCATTTTTAGAGTGTTAACATATTTCTAATAAAAGGCTACATCTCTTCAATGTTACGTAAAATTGTATTAATATCAATTTTTAGTGGCAATCTTCCCTCCAAACTTATACACTAAAAACAAAATTTTTCCTTTAAACATTATTAGAAAAAATTTAAATATAAAAAATTATCTAAAACATTATAGAAGATTAACATTGTATTTACCTTTAACTTTAGTGTTCCATAGAAAAATGCCAGTCTTATTTATTTTATTTTAGAAAAAAAACAAAAAAACTTAACACTATAAATTAATTATTTGTATTGACGTTAGTGTGCTATTAAAACAATACTGATTTTTTAAAGTGTACTCAATAATCTTATTGCAGATTGATGATTAAGGAAGGTTGGCTGCACGTATCAAAGAATAAGTCGTGAGTCCGAAAGGTTCGACAAGATTTGGGCAAGTTTTGCGTTCGATGTCAAAATGATAATGATTATATCTTCATCGTGACATATGTGATTTTTAAGCCATCCGAGTTTGTTTCAGACCCAAAAATAACATTTAAACATTTTCCACAATTTTCTATTTTATTTTTGTTTTGGATAAAAAGCCTATTAGAATTTCTTTGCTTGTATTTAAACACTTTAGAGTGTGCCCGTCAAGGTTATCTTTTATCATGATAAAATTCAATAGTCTTCTCTTTCTAGTGGATTCCAGAGTTTTATATGACAGGTTTTTCGCTGGTGAACTTATGTTTCTTTATAGGGTTTAGCGCTTGTTAATCCTTTGTGATTCCGACCGCGTCAGGTGGCATTAGAGCAAGTTCTCTCATGTTTCTTTTTGTTGCTTAATCAACCATGAGAGATCAACTCGTGACCAGAGTAGACCTTGAGGGAATTACGACAGCTTTTACCACAACCCTAGCTTCTTTGGCTGAATAGGTGAAGAATTTAACAAATTAAGTGAATAATACCAACAACAACGGGAACCAGAAAAGATACCGAAGAGGATAACATATTAGAGTTCCGTAGGGAGGAAACAATCGTGCTATTATTGTTAAAAAAATTGAGTTCTGAAGAAGAAGAACGCGACAACGAAGAGATAATTGATCATGGGAATCGACAATATAACCATTACTATCGAATGAAGGCTGATATTCCATTGTTCTACAGAACAATAGGAGTGGAGGAGTTTCTGGATTGGCAAATTGTTGTTGACAGATTCTTCAACGTCATGGCTATCCTTGAGAACAAGCAAGTTAATATGGTGGTGATCAGGCTGAAAAGTACTACTGCTATTTGGTGGGATGAGCTTGTTATTCAGAGGCAGAGGCAAAGGAATGGGCCAGTTAGAACTTGGCAAATATTGAAACAATTGACGTTGGAGCGAGTTTTACCAAAGAATTATGAACAGATTCTTTAAAAGATATATATTGAGTGTGTTCTGGGAAAGTGAACTATGATAGAGTACACAGTTGATTTCCTTCATTTTTCTGAGTGTAATGAATTGGGAAAATCAGAGAACAAGAAGGTGGCTTGACACATCTGTGGCTTAAAGGAATCTTTGAAAGAGAAGATGAGTATACATACTATATAGACTATGGCTAAGGCATCAAGTGTAGATTTAAAGGTAGAATCGATGGAGAAATCCCCTCAAAGTGTCTCATCTTTTAGAAGGCATTCACCCTATAATAACTTTGAATTAGCAAGTGACAAAGAAAAGGGTGCAACAACTAGGGATTCTAACCTTGGAAATAAGGGGGCTAGCCGCTCTAATGGTGTGAAACAGGGTAAAGTACAGTCCAAAGGCATAATAATCCATATGATAAACCCACTTGAGACACGTGTTATCTTTGTAATGGAATATGTCACAAATCACATATTTTTCCAGCAAGGAGAGTCGTTGTTGTTGCGGAAGACAGGGAATAGAAGGTGGAAAGAGAAGAAACTACAGTTAAGAATGATGAATATGTAGAGGTTAAGTTTGTAGAGGAAGAATCTAAAGAGCGGGTAAATTTTATGTTGTAGAGAATTTTACTAACATTCAAAGATGAAGGGCAATGCAATAATTTGTTTAAAACACATTGTTCAATCAGGAACAAAGTGTATAATATGATTGTGGATAATGGCACTACGGAGAATGTGGTGTTGCAGAAATTGATAGATTATTTGAAGTTGTCGACAGAACCCCATGAGATGCCATACACCCTCTGTTGGGTAACCAATGGCTCCTAAGTTCGAGTAACTCTAGCTTGCAGAGTTCCTATCTCCGTCGAAAAGCATTACAGAGAAGAGGTACTTTGTGATATTCTTGATATGGATATTTTTCTATTTTACTTGGTAAAACTTGGCAGTTTGATAATGATATCACTTATTAAGGACGTGATAACGTGATGATGTTTACATGGGGCACACATAAAATTATTATGGCTCTTGTTCTGCACTTTCATAAGAATTAAAGAGGAAATAAATCTAGTTTCTTTGTGATGACACGGAGTGGAAAAGAGCTTGAGCACACCGTTAAAGAAACTGAATTTTTTGTCCACTGGTGATTAAAGGGTTGGTGAGTGTTATAAAGGAGGAAACAATTTTCAAGGAGTTGATCGCAGAAGAGCTACTAAACAATTTTCCTCATATGTAAGATATTTAGCTTCATATTGACCTAATTTAAGGGTCTAGCTTACCAAACCTTCCTCACTATCGTATGATCCCTAAGGAGAATGAGATTCTAATGGACCAGATTGAGGATTTGTTGAAGAAAGGATTCGTTCGTGAGATCATGAGTCCACGTGCATTACCGGTCCTTCAAGTCCCTAAGAAAGGAAAGAAGTGGCGGATGAGTGTTGACAATAGAGCCATCAATAAGAAAACTACCAAGTATCATTTTCCAATTCCTATTTTGGAAGACATGCTTGACGAGTTGGGATGGTTTAAGGTGTTTTTTAATATAGATTTTAATATTAGATATCTTCATATCAAAGTAAGATCTGAAGATTAATGGAAAATAACTTTCAAGAGCAAAGATGGATTGTATGAGTGGTTAGTGATTCCTTTTGGATTATAAAACTCCCTTAGCACCTTCATGAGAATGATGAATCAGGTTCTTATCCCATTTATTGGTTCTTTCTAGTGGTTTATTTTGATGATATTCTGATATATAGTAAGGCCAATAAAGAGCATTTGGAGCATGTGAAGCAGATGTTGCAAGTCTTACAAGAGAACCAATTGTACATCAATCTAAAAAGTGAACATTCAGAACCAATAAATTAATCTTCACAGGCTTTGTTGTTGGTAAAGAAGGGATTCAGGTTGGTGAAGATAAGGTCAGTGCTATCAAGGATAGGTCTGCATCTAAATCAGTGATTGAGGTCTGTAGCTTTCAGGGTATGGTCACCTTTTATAGGAGGTTTATCAGGGAATCTAGTACTATCACTCACCTATTACTGAATGTCTATAGAAAGGGATGTTTAATTAGGGATTTAAGCAAGAGAAGAGTTTTGCATTGATTAAGGACAAGTTACGTACCGTCCCAGTATTAGCACTTCCCAATTTTGTGAAAGTGTTCCAAGTTGAATGTGATACTATTTGAGTGTGAATATGAGTTGTGTTGTCTCAAGAGAAGAAATCAGTGGTTTTTTCAGTGAGAAATTAAGTGATGCTTTCTAGAACTGAGTACTTACGATAAATAATTTTAAGCACTCTTTAGATCTCTATGCTAGTAGGTACAATGTTTGGTTCAAAAGGATTTTATTCTGTTCACTGGCTATTAAGCTTTGGAGTTTCTTCATAGCCAGAAGGTGATAAATAAGATGCATGCTAGGCGGGCGAGTTTTTTGTAGAAATTTCCTTTTATTATTCAACATAAGTTAGAAGATCTTAACAAGGTAATGGATGCATTGATTAGAAGGGCTTCCTTGATAATTACCTTAGTGCAGGAGATAGTAGGCTTTGAGTTCTTGCAAGAGTTGAATGAAAGTGATGTTGAATTCAAGGAATTATGGGCCAAGTGAAGTGGAAACCATCCTTGTGCAGATTTTCATGTTCGATATGGATATCTTTTTAAAAGGGATCGACTGTGTATCCCTTGCCCGTGTTTCAGAGAGAAGTTAATTTGAGATTTTGATGGTGGAATTCTTAGCGGTCATCCAAGTAGAGACGAGAGCATTGCTAGCCCGGAGGAGAGATATTATTGATCACACTTTAGGAGGGATGTTAGTGCTATATTTAGGAGGTGTAAACCTTTAGCCAGACTTAAGGAGGGACAAAGGTTTTCTCTCCCTTGTAACGACTGAATAAAGAGGAAGGATTCAGATGGGAACCCGAACATCAAAAAGCTTCTGATGAAATCAAGACATACCTGTCGAAACCTCATATTGTACTGCCGCCCATGAGGGATAAAGTCATATAATTATACATTTTTGCATCCAATTCGACAATAAGTAGTATGTTAGCACAAGAGGATAGTATGGCATCGAAATGACCATTTATTACCTTAGTCGAGTGTTAAATGACGCAGAAACTAAATATAGTCTAATACATAAATTGTGTCTTTGTTTATATTTATCTTGAACAAAGTTAAAGTACTATATAAAACCAATATATGTGTTTGTGTATTCCCACTTTGATGTTATTAAACACATTGGTCAAAGCCTATTTTACATGGTAGAGTAGGAAAATAGGCTTTGGTTTTGACTGAGTATTTTATAACATATGCGCCTTTAAGGGCCATCAAAGGTCAGATTGTGGATGACTTTATAGTAAATCATGCAATGGTCGAAGTATTACAAAATTACATGGAATTTAAACCTTGGATATTGTACTTCGACGGTTCCAGACATAAAGATGGAACTCGTGTGAGAATTCTAGTTATTTCCCCCAAAGGCATCCTAACTAAGTTCAAATTCAAAATCCAAGGATCTTGTTTGAATAATGAAGCTGAATATGAATACCTAATAGGAGGCCTTAAAATACTACTAAACTTAGGGGCAAGGATAGTCGAAATTAAGGACGACTCTAAATTAGTTGTGTAACAACTAACAAAAAATATATGTGCATCAAAGAAAATTTGTTTATTTATTTTGTCACAGCTAACTCGCTCTTAAAGAGATTTGATTCAATTGACATTGAACATGCTCCTCGATTGGAGAATCAAGAAGCTAATGACTTAGTTCAAATTGCTTTAGGATATAAATTCTCCAAAGGAAAATTAGAAGAAATAATTGAAGTCAAAGAAAAGTTGATTTCACCCAATATTCACCTCTCAAAGTCGTCAATGTTAAAACTAGTGGGGGTAGAGGGGTTGGAGACTCATAGGAGTTGGAAGACTTGCAATTTATGAATTTTTTGAAATTTTTGCCATTGACAATGTTTCGAACAATGATTGGCGAAAACCAATTGTAGAAATTTTAGAAAACCCAATAGGGACAACAGATCAAAAGATCAAATATAAAGCATTGAGTTATTTGATAATTGGTAATGAGTTATTTAAGAATAATCCAAAGGTTGTCAATAGTTTTAAAAGCATACAAGGATTTTACATTGTACCTGCCAGTAAGTTACATGTAATTTTAAGCCTTGCTCAGTTTAAAAGCATACAGGGATTTTACATTGTACCTGCCAGTAAGTTACATCTAAGGATCCTAAGTACATCTTAGTAGGCAACGATTATTTTACCAAATGGGTCAAAGAAATGCCTTTGACAAATGTTGATCAAGAGGATGTGATCAATTTTATTCAGAGTCACATTATGTGTAGGTTTGGAATCCATGAGACCATAACTACAGACCAAGGTTCAGTGTTCACTAGTCAGAAAATGAGTGAGTCATATTATGATCAAGAGGCTGTGATCAAATTTATTCTCGAGTCATATTATGTGTAGGTTTGGAATCCCTGAGACCATAACTAAAGACCAAGGTTAAGTGTTCACTAGTCAAAAAATGAGTGAGTTTTCCTTAGAGTCAGCAATCAAACTTCTAACTTCTACCCCTCACTATGCTTAAGTAAATGGTCAAGTCGAGGTTGCGAATAAGGTCATAATTGGTCTAATTAAGAAACAAATGGGTCAAAATCCAAATAATTGACATAAGACTTTAAAACAAGCACTATGGACTTGCCGAACATCTCCTAAGGAAGAAACTAACTATACGCCTTTTTGATTAAAATTTAGCCATGACGCGGTCTTACATGCTGAAATAAACTTGCATTTAATAAGAATCCAAAGACAAGGCAAGATTTCGGTCAACCACTATTGGAATATGAAGATGGACGAGTTAGTTGAGCTAGATGCAGAAAGGTTATTTGTCCTAGACATTCTTACAAGGAAAAAGGAGTGAATAACTAAGGCTTACAACAAAAAGGTTAGGTCAAAAGTGTTTTCAGTTGGTGACTATGTCTAGAAGGTAATCCTATCTATGTATCAGAAGAACAGAGCCTTAGGAAAATGGTCACCAAACTAGAAAAGACCGTTTCAAATTAACCAAGTGTTCTTAAATAGCGCTTATGAAATTGAGGAATTAAATCATGATAGTGGAATTCTAAGATTAAACAGAAAATACGCGAAAAGACGTAATGCTAAAATGGCGTTAAATATAAAGGCCAAAATGGAAAATTCATTAATACAATTAATCGGAGTACATGGGGAACGAGAGATTTAAGAGGTCAACTCTTTCTTCATTTGTTCAACAAGTAATTTGGCACATCGAATCCTCTTATCATTTTTTATATCCTCGGCCTTTAGTGTGTTAACTTCCTTTTCCAACTCACTAGCATTCTTTGCATGTCTGATTCCAGCATTGGTTTCTTTGACTAAATTCTCTTCGACATAAGCAAATTCAGAAACATCGATTCCAGTCTTCTCCTTCTATGCTGCTTCAATCTTCATCTACAATTATTTCATCTGCTCAGTCTAGGTTAGTATTTTTTTCTCAAGGGTTACCAACCTATCTTTGGCTTTAGCTTTTGCCTCTCACTCAACAATTCTACCATGAGACTGAGAAACCAAACCCCATTGTTAGAGCATAAGTTTAATCTGTTGGTCAAGTTGACTTTTAGATTTATGTTTCAAATTGATAAATTCAACAGTTTGTCCAAGGAAAGGCTCAAAATCCAGGACAAAATCAGCAATGGAGTAAGGCCCTTCTGGTTTATTCAGTTTTATAGAAAACCTTGGATCTCAAAGAGGGCAATAGGGTTGTCTTCAATGGTTTGAATGAGGTCTATCTCGATAAGCTTTGATTTTACTTTCTAGAACAATTCTCAAAATCACCACTAGAAGTATGTGCACGAGCATCGAGTGAAGTATGAGATTCGTCACTAAAGGTTTCTTGGAAATCCACAAGTTTCTTGAAAAATTCGATTGAGTTTCTTGCTTATTTATCCCTCATTCCTTTCGGACTGAGGTTTTCCCAAAAGTGTCAAAAATCAAGGTAGTATTGGGACTCTCAAGAGAGCTGGATTAAGATTTGAAGTACGAGAGAAATGTGTGTTCCTTCCCACCTTCATTAGGCTCATACCTAGTTGGGCCTTGAACTTTCTCAGGCTGGATTTATGAAATTCTTTCTACTAAAGTACCCTTTTGGTTCTGTTGCATATGACCACAGTGGTCAAGAGTCTCTAGTGTTGGAGCTTTTTCATTAATACTGACAAACTGGGGTTCAGAAATGTTAGACGAAGGAAACTTATATATATTGGAGGTGAATAGATCCCCAACTAAAATTCTTGGTGATAAATACTATTTTTAGAACATTTTAACTATGGAGAGCGTAAAATGCCCGAATCAATCTGTCTAATCCGAACCGTTATCAAAAAACTCGAATATGCGTTAAAACCACTAAGACTTGCAATGATAATGAAAAGCAATTTAATCAATATATTTCAACAATCAATATAATATGTTTGAATTTAAGCACCCAAGCAATCTATTTCCAATGAAATGGTGAAGCAAAAACTAAGTGAAACAATTTATCGAACACTTATTGTGCAGTCAATTTTGATCAGAGTTTTCTTATGGTTTTGTTGAAATCAAATTACAATCACAAGGATTGTAATCAACACAACAAAACAATTTTGAAATGATAAATAATCTATCTAATCATATCGATTGCACAATTTTCGAATTCAATAATTTGCTATTGAAAGTAAATGAGAGAGAGAGGACACAAGGACTTGTTTAGGCAGTTCACCAATCGTCCTCGCATTATGACTTCGTCTGCCTCCAATTCCAAATGATACATGTATGAGGTATTTATATGTATCCAAGTTGGAGGCAAAAGAAAACTAGAAATTTAGTAAAATTATGTAGAGTTTCCAGTTTGCTACAACATGTGTCGACACATACGAGCCATGTGTCGACTCATATTAATGCATGTATAAACCTATATCAAGTCACGTGTCGCACATGGAAGGAAACATACAACAATGCTCCAAACAAAATGAATATTTTATTTTATTTATGGTTTTATTTTATAATAACTAAGCTTTTTCATATTTGATGGTCCACCTTCCTTGTTTTGGCCATATCTCAAGTTCTAGGTGTCCGATTGACATGATCTTTAACTAAGCATTTTCACCCCGATTGTGGCGTCTTCCACTGATCCATCGATCACAACTCCTAATTTTGCACTAAAGGCTAAAATTCTCTCATCAAGTGGTAATCAGAGCATGGTTCTAAAAATGGCCAAACTTTTGAAAAAAAATTGCTTCTTTCTTGTTAATTTTGTTCTTCATTTTGTATTGAAAAACAAAAGGAGAAAAGGAAAAAATAAAAAATAAAATACAAAAAAAAGAAGGGAAAATTTGTAGTTTTTAAGGAAGACAAACAAATAAAAAATATTTTGTCTAAAAGATGTATTGTGAATGATAAAATTTGTGGTTTGGTCATTGATTAAAATATTGGATCAACATGGCAAATACAACTATGGTGGAGAAATTGAGACTTCCGCTTCTTGAGCATCCAGACTCATACATACTTTATAGCCTTGAAGATCCTGAATTTAAAAATATGACTGACGTTTTGGTGACCAAGCAAGTAAAAGTGAAATTCATGCTTGAAGAATATGAAGATGAGGTGTTATGTGATGTGGTGCCTTCAAAAACGATGGAATTGTTACTCGGGCTTCCATGGCATAAACAACATCGACCAAAGTATGATTGTCTCACTAACACATACTCATTTTTATTTAAAAATTGTCAAATATCTCTTATTCCAAAAGAAAATGATTAGGATCAAATCTTGAAAAGAGAAAGTGAGAAAAAAATAAATGATGAAAGTTTTGTCAATGAAGAAAAGAAAGAAACAATCATTAAAAAAATTGAGAGCAATAGTAAAGAAGTGGAAAGAAAAGAAAAAGAGAGAAAATAAATTTGCGAGGAAGTGAAGAAGAAGAAGAAAAATTGTAAGAGAAAACAAGAGGAGAGAAAAAAAGAAGAGACGGTTGAGAAAAAATAATTCTTTGAGCATATGGTAGAAAAAAAATAATTTCAAAAAGAAATAAAAGAGAAAAATAAGAGAATTTTTTTCAATCAACTATTGATGCAGGTTTGGATTTGAGGTCAAATCCTCTTGAAGTTTGGGAGAATGATGAGATCATAAGTTCACTAAGCATGTGGAAGGAAACATACAAAAAATGCTCCAATTAAAATGAATATTTTATTTTATTTATAGTTTTATTTTATGATAACTAAGCATTTTCGTATTTGATGATCCATCTTTCTTGTTTTAGCCATATCTCAAGCTCTTGGTGTCCGATTGACATGATCTTTAATGCGTCAAAAAGCTAAGAAAATTGTCTACAATTCATCTATTGGAGTCAACACGAAATTAGGATTATTTAATACACAAAAATTCTATGGAAATGGCTGACGTAATGTACTAGTCAGTTAAGTGGATATTAATTCCACTAGTGGTTGATTTATTACCTAGCACTATCTCGATCTTAATTATAATTATGCGGTGCATAGTTTATGGCTCATAATTCAACCATTATCTTAGTCTTTTAAATTTCATAAGTCATTACTACATTATTTTAAATTTCTAGGAATTCTTATAATTCATAAATAATTTTAGTGGTTCACTTTAAAGTAAATATTACTAAGTTTATTGGAAATATAATATTATTAGGTTTTATTTTAATTTATTAGGGTCTATTGAGTACTTGGAGCAAGACTCTATAAATTGAAATTTGTTCTCATGAAATAAAGATAGTTTTGATATTGAGTGAAAAATTGAGAGTGTTTTCTCCTTGGTTTTTAAAATCGTACTTTTACCTTATCGATTTTTCGTGTTGTTAAAAATCTAACATATCGACCGGAACTTCCGTAGCCGGTCGTGGCGTCTTCATGACTTATCAATCGGTTTTCACCCCTATTGTGGCATCTTCCACAAATCCATCTATCACAACTCCTAATTTTGCACCAAAGGCTAGAATTCTTTCATCAGAAACTCTCACAGTTTTTCCTAGTGAAACCCCCAAAGATTCTCAACCCAATTTACAATTCAACAACCTAAATTGGATGTTATCAACCTAATATAGATGGAACCTAAACAAAGAATGATTATGTGTAATTTTTTTGTGTATATCCATAGATGTGATGTTGAAGATGAAGAGAACTCTTTGAATGTTTATGGTTTCATTATTTTGAAATGACGCATGTATGAGGTATTTATATGTGTGCAAGTTGGAGGCAAAAGAAAACTAGAAATTTAGAAAAATTATGTAGAATTTCAAGTTTGCTACAACATGTGTTGACACATACGAGTCATGTGTCAGCTCATATTAATGCATTTATAGACCTATATCAAGTCATGTGTCGACTCATGAGAAAGAAAAGCTATAGACTTTAAAATTGAGCATCATGTGTCGACACATTCATCGTATGTGTCGACTCATAGAAGAGTATTTTCTTCTATGTGTCGACCTCAAAGCACTCATGTGTCGACACATTTAAATAGAGCCTATAGGCTTTAATAATGATCCACATGTGTCGACACATTCAAATAGAGCCTATAGGCTTTAATAATGATCCACATGTGTTGACTCATAGCATGTATGTATTGACACATAAACCTTGTTTTCACATAAAATATGATTTTGATGCATGAAACATTTTCTAAATGTACTCTAAGTTCCCTAATACTAAGATGCACACACATTAAGACTTTGATTAGACCGTCCAATATATAGAAACGCTAAAATTTTCTAGTTTTGACATCACGAAAAATATCTAATGGGAAAGTGCACTCACGAGAAATAGGATTTTTAGGATGAGGAAAAGTATGTCCAGACATCCGAATGGTAGGAGCTTCAGACGTTGGTCCATCTGGCTAAGTTTCACCTGTTTCTTCGACAAGATTCAAGTTCCAGCCAACTGTCGTTTCCTGTAGATCAACAGCTATTTCACCATCCCCATCGTAAGCATTTGGTTGAGCTGATGGCTAAATGGTAGTCGCATGAGTCGTCCACTTGATGCTAGAGAAAGTAGATGGGAGCATGAATCCTCCGGTTGTTCTTGTAAAAAGAGTTGAATTAGTATCTAAGGTCGAAGATGGATGGATTCAAAAGTGAGTAGTAAAATACCTTAGCAATGTCAAGGTTTGGGCTTGAATGAGCGTTTCCAGGGCTTTGGGCAGGATAGAAAAGCATAATCGACCTTTTTTCTTTCTTATCACCCTAGGAACTTCATCTTCTACATCTTCCCCTTCATCAAAAATGATTGTTAGCCCTTCACTGACCTTCTTTGGACAACCCTCAGATGTTAAGTTCTTGTCTTTCTTCTTCTTGTACCGCTGAAGGCTAGAGGATTCAGCAGGGGCTTTATCTTTCCCTTGATCTCTATAGTTGATAGTCGCAACCTTATTATCTTTTTTAGTGTGTTTTGGAGGAATAATGGGGTAGGACTTCAGGCTTTCATCACTAATGTTGAATTCTTCCTTTTTATGTGGAGACTAGGATGTTTCGACTAACGTTAATAGGATAAAGGATAAAATTAAAGGATTCAAGGGAACTAATAAGGTAAAACAAACCAAAACTTCTCGACTATCAGGAGGTTCAGTGTCTTTTCCTTTTATGTTCTTATTTTTTGAAGGTTCTGCAGTAGAGGAGGTGAGTTCTCTTTTTCAACCCTAAGTAAGCAAAACAAAGATCAAGGAGTTGATAAAAAAACTTACAACCTAAGAGAAAGATAAGATTTGGAGAATTTACCTGTGAAGCTTCTTTTGTTGGTTTAGACCTCACTCCTATAGTAGTTATTATTTGTTGTGTGTCTTTCAATGACCTTAGGTCGAGAGATACATCGGCAGTAGGTCGACAAGGATTAAAAAAGCATCAACCAGACGTTGATCTATGAGGCAAGGATCTTGCATACCTTGGTAGTAAGAAGACCATCAAGCCTCGAATTCTCTAGTACAATGGTAAGATAGTGAAAACTTGAGAGGGTCAAGGAATACAACCTTTTGCTTAAAGAAACTCTGACACTTCCCAATCCACTCATCATTTGGTTCGTTAGCAGAAAGCAAAACATTATCTACTTTTGGAATGAGGTATTTTGGTAGAAACTGGATAAGATCAAATGTCCTGGCGAAAAAGTTTGGCTTGTGAGTGATCTACTCCTTTAGGTGTTTTTGAGTGATATCAAATAGGTGTGATAAAAATGTATATGAATGTTATGTCGTTTGATCTCTGAGTCTACATCATGTGTGAACATGTAGATTCATGCTGCAAAATGGTTTTAATGAAAATTCTTATAAGTATTGAAGGTTTGAGTCGACCCAAAACATTATACGTCGACACAAAATGTGGTTGAACTCAATAAAAATAATTTTCACTTCACTATGAGTCGACACGTAAGAACTTGTGTCGACACATGAGCTTAAATCTTCAAGCATGTATACACACATGAGATTTTGCATCGACACATGTTGTATACATGCTTCTGAAAAACCATTTTTTAACTGCATGTATCAAAACATATGCTTTTGCATCGATACTTGTCATTTCACCCTCTCTGGAAATCTTCTTTCAAAAATGCATGTATCGACACATAACCTCTTGTATCGACACATGCTATTTCACCCTTTATGGAAAATATTTTTGATACAGTATGCGTCGATACATACCATCTTGCATCGACACGTGCAAGTACAACCTTTTAGGATTGTGCTTTCATAACAGCATGTGTCGTCCCATAATGCGTTGCATCGACACATTCATTAATTTTTACACACATGTGTCGAATCATGTGTGATGTGCATCGACTCATAATTCAGTTTTTCTTCAAATATTTGTCTGTTATTGTCATACCCCAATTTTTAACCCTAAGATCATACATCATTTGCATCTCAATCATTAATCAAGAGCTCCATCTTGAAGTATTGTTTTTTTGGTGTTGTGCTCACTTCACCTCTGAGGGGAACCATCGAGCACCCATATTTGTTTAATTTGTTTTATACTAACCAAAATAAAAAAATATGCATTTTTGTTTCTTTTGTTTGTGTTTTATAGGTAAAAAACTGATCTAGAGTCAAAGCAATTCAAAAGAAATTTTTTGGAAAATTGGCTGGAGAAACTGATTTCCCCATATAGGGAAACCGGTTTCCAGGGACGAAATTTGAAAAAAAAAGGGAAGCATGACATCATTTTGGCACCTATCTCATTTCTTTGATTATTCTTTACCCTTACTAATATTCCACATCATTACTATAATTAATTTCCTTCATAAACCCCATTTTAATCTCATTTTTACCAATTAAATTCAAATTAATCTCCACGGGATAATTACCAATTTGCCACTACCCTCACTTCCAATTCTATAAATAGAGGCCTCCCCCTCTTCATTTCACAAGCTTTGAGAGCCAAAAGAACTCTTTCAATTTCTCTTCTCATCCTCTCCCAAATCACTCAAAGCTCTTCTTCCATAAAATTTAGTGAGATTCACATTGAATCTCACTAATCTTTGAGCTAAGCCTCCATCTAAACACTCTTTCTTCATACATTTTTGGTAGATCAAAGCATTTGGTGATTGTTCTTGAAGTTGATTCAAAGCTTGTGCAAGAATGGGTAAATCTCTAGATCCATTTCCATCCTTTAATATGTGATCCTTTGTTGATTATGTGTGCTACATCTATGGTGTTTGATGTTATGTTTAAGCAAAGTTTTCTCTCTTACAATGCTGATTTTTTGAAATTTCGTTCAGGAAACCGGTTTCCCTGTTTGAGGAAATCGGTTTCCCTAACTGTTTTTTTGCCATATTTGAAAAAACGTGTACATGAAACCCGTTTCGTGACAGCTTTTTGCAGTTTTTTCCTTTTAACTTGTTTTTGGTTCTAACTCTTCTTCTACTCCATTCTTTTGATATTTTCTTTGAATTACAAGTTTAGAGGTCTAATTCCTCTTCAAATTCAATGGACTTAGGGCGTTGATGGGATGAAAATCCTAATCCACAATATTAAGTGATTGAACTTGAGGATGGAAGGAACCTTTAATCTTCAATATCATTGGAATTCTTTGGATTCTTGATGAAGATGATACCGCTACCTCTTTTCTTTTCGTGCGGTATTGCTTTCGGAGAACGATCTACATATCATTTCTCTCGCATGCATTAGCACAAAAATTGTTAACCGGCCTTGTTGTAGGGTAACTTCTATATAAGTTACTTGGCGATCTGCTTAACATAGTGCAACATTCATTGTCCCGAATCAAAGAAAAAGATCAAATATGGCAGAGATTTTATGCGGTTGGTTTAAGACTTATGGAAGTTTATCGTGTAGTCTCTTTGATTTTTTCAAGCTTCTGATGAACTTTCATTAAATTTAAACCCAAGATCATCATTCATTCACCATCGATCTTTATTCCAAAATTGATGATATACTTGACAAGTTTCAAGATGGCCATCTTGCTAACAACTAACAATTGACTTTAATTTCCGCACTTTATTATATTGTTCTTTATATTTCTCACTTTATGCTTCATTTTATCATTCATCATATGTATGTTTCCGCTATTTTCCCTTTGTCCATTTGGACGTGTGTTTATGTTTCTGCTATTTTCCCTTTGTCCATTTGGACGTATGTTTGTGTTTCCGATATTTTCCTTTTGTCCATTTGGATCATATTTTATCTTTTTGTGCTAAAACATTAATAAACAACTTAAAATGATAAAAAAAAAAATTAAGGCTCTTTATGGACTATTGGTTACTTTCTCGAGCATTTTGGAGACCTGGACCTTTTTGGACTTAGCACCTCTGGACCCTGTTATCCTGTTATTATTCTGTCTGGAAGTCCTTGGAGTTTACTCCAAGGAATTGGGTTGTTTTTTGTTTGTGTATGCAGGTATTTCCTCGAAAGTCCTTGATGGTTAATTTCAAGGCAATGTGATAAGGAATTCATCTGTACATAGCCGTTACTCTGCCCGATTTTCATCAAGATTTTATGATGTGTTCCAAAGATTTGGTGCAAGTGGTGCTAAAGATAATAAGTTCATTTGGATCCCCAAGTGGTACTATGTTGGTTTAGTGTTGATAGTCCAAAGGATGGGAAATCTACCTTGACTCTCAATGTCAAGTGTTGGCTTCTTATCAAGTTAGAGCGCTCTTTTCCTTAGCTTTTATTTTATGCTCTAGGATAGTCCCTTCATCCCCTCCCCTTCTTAGATTTTCAAAATCTTCTCCATTTTTCAAAAACCTTCTTTTGTTTGAAAACTCTTTTAAAAGTCTTTCTTTAAAAATATATTTTGCCCTTGTTGGCATTTCTTTCAAAGTTTAGACACGATTAATTGTTGCAGTGAGTTGTGATACCCCCGCGATTTTGATATTGATTGATATGATGAAATCTTTTCCATTTGAGAGAGCTAGTGGCATACTTGTTGATTTTATCCAAGTTGGAGCCCTTCTTTCATTTGTGATGCAAAGAATCCATCTGTTCTCATGTTAAAAATCAATGGCTGAGTATTCTCTCCTATGATGATAAAGTGTTTCTTCCTTTTAAAAATCTTCCCTTTTAAGTGGAACTACATTAGCTCTGACTTCTCCATTGCACCGAGGAGGTATGTAGGCATAAGATGTAATGTCTTGCCGAACTTATTAAAAAAAATCAAACAAACCTTTTCTTTCGCACACAATATCTTTTTGTAAACACATATTTTCAAAAAGGTTCCTGTGGAGTACCACAGATATGAGGGGTTCTTAAAACCTTCCCCTTGTATAATCAACACCCGTACCTAAGATCTCTTTTTGTTTTAAAAAACAAACTTTGAGTTTATTTCGCTCTTTTCTCATTTCCTTTGGAAACAATAAAGCGCGGTGGCGACTTTCACTGAAATAATGAGTCAAGTCAATTAATGGCTTCGACCTCATATTTTCCCCGCTACAATTACATATAAAATCCAATTTAAGTCATTCATTAATCAAAAGACACACAAACACGTTTTGAGAGCATAACTTTTGTGAGTCAATTGAAACCTGAAAGAGACTTCATCTACATCATCTTCTCAAACAATTCTTGTCAATCACAATGGAACAAAATTATCTTTGTGCATTGGATTAAGAGATCATTGAGATAACGTTCAGTTGTAGGATTTGTAAATCTCAGCTGGGTTGAAGTGTATTTAAGGGGGTTTCAAGGAAAAACCTGAGGTTTTTCCATCAAGAATAGGTTGGTTCTTGGAGGTTTGTTAGTCAAGATTAGACGAGTCAGACTCAACATGGTGAAAGGTTTGGAAATCAGAATGATTTCACAAACAAGTAGTGGAGCGGAGGATTGATCGTGATTCTTGCATTCGATGACTTGATCGGCTCAGATCAAGGGAAGGTTACTACAAGAAGAAGAAGAAAATCTGTGTGATTAGGTTCTTGGATTATAATTGTAACCTTGTAAACAATTTGCAGCTGATTGGAAATAAAGACTCAATTTCGTTGTTGAAATTGAGGAGAGACGTACCCACACGCGAGGACGAAAGTGGGGAACTTCCTTACCAAATCTCTTTGTGTATCAAATCTCTATTCTTTCTCTTTACATTTACAATACATTTGTGAATCAATTGTTGTTTTGAATTTTGAGTTGAATGATCCAATAGGGGTAGAAAATTTCA
Source organism: Vicia villosa (assembly GCF_029867415.1). Classification (NCBI taxonomy): domain Eukaryota; kingdom Viridiplantae; phylum Streptophyta; class Magnoliopsida; order Fabales; family Fabaceae; genus Vicia; species Vicia villosa. The sequence continues at coordinate 111,894,395 of NC_081181.1, read as the reverse complement.
TATTAAAGCACCATAGTTGTTGATCGTTAAACGTGTGACACCAACTATTTGACAAAAGTGTTTGTTTGATTTCGTTCATTAGAAATAATGCATTAGTGATAAGTTCATTAATTTGACAATAGTTTTGTGTTAATTCATCTGTTTCATCCTAATAAATCTAGCAATTTATCGCGTGTCCGGCTTTTCAGTAGTCGGTTCATAATAGACGATAGTCAATTCGGGACCGAGTTCTTCCACAATTTTTAGAAACTTTGATTTAATTTTTTTAATCCTTGTTAATAGGAGGTGATCCATTTCATCCCCCTCTCGATCACTTGCCACACTGTCTAACACGGCTGATAGACAACCACACCTATAGCGGATTTGGAAGAACAAAGTTTGGTCGACAGGGGAGAAGGTTGGAAAAACTCTTTTAAAATGTAATGGATCTCTATTTCATCATTGGATGAAGTATTTTTGAATGAGTTTTTGAATCAATCTGGTCCAATCAAGACTGGAAAATGGTGTCCTAGTCGAAACAAATGTTTTACAGTTGTAAAACATGTAAAAATAGGTTTTTAAATCCTCCTTAGACATAGATTTGCCATTGTCTGGACTGAGTTGGGCAAGCCTCAAAACTTCAACACCTCCATTTGAAGTGGGTGAGGAATTGACTCTTAGAGAAGGTTCAAAAGTGGCATTAGCCATATTTTTTGCAGCCAGATTGGACCATAAATCAAGAGGTTTTCAAAAAAATTTCCCGTTATTTAAGTCACGAGAAGCGAATCCTAGAGATTCATAAAGACCACACAGTGCCAGTTCTTCTATGTAGGTGTCATAGGTGGTGTTGTTAAAATAAAATTTAGGTTTGGTCTTGGTGATCCTATAGGGGTCTAAGGGTTTTCTATTTGTTTGACCAACAATAGCTGCTATATCAAAAAAGTGTTGGAGTTATCATGCCATATGGTAGGTGAAACATATTGGTTGATAATTCCCATAAGCAAATAGCAACGATAATCATTTAAGAGTTATATCTAGGGCCAACTCTTGAGAGTTTTATTAGGTCAAAGATACCTTGATCTTTCTATACATGTTGTTTTTTTTTATGAACCTTATCCAGGCACTTGATGTATGGAGATTTATTATTAGTTGGGGGACATGATTGAAATATACGGTTCTTCATGAAGAAAAAGTCAAAGGGTTTATGCACGAACAGTAAGGGTTCACACGAGGGATAGTTGGGGAAGAAATGTTGTAAACCCCGAGGTTTCCTAATGTGTCTAGGAAGAGGACCCCTAAAAGAAAAATTAGTACCTGAAATGAAATAAGGAATCAGAGCATGAGAATACTAGAGCATCCTCTTCTCCTGGTCCATGAAATACTCTAGGACATAGGTGCGATCGTCTATGAGAACAGGGCATGGGATGTCCGCAGCAAAAGGAATGTGTGGAGCAAGCTTGATGACACAACTAGAAGCCATTGTTTGGATCTTAAAATTCTTATAAAAGAAGTTCTTTTGATAAAAGTTACAGAGGTTTCGAAAGGGTTTCTAGGGCTTTCAGATAAGATAATGTTAAAGGAGAAAATGGACGTTGAGGAGGCGTTTAAATACCACCTAGGAGAGGAAAACTCTTGAAGTTCCCTCCAAAATAATGGATACAAGTGGCACGTCCGAAGTGACAAATGGAATTTTAAACATTGGGGAAAATAAAAATAAAAGACCTTTATTAATTTCATTTAATTTAATGAATGATTAATATCCTCGAAAAATAGGAGGTAATGCTTATCAACTGCACACACATCTGTGATGTGACAGTTTGGTAGAATATGGTCATGATGGCTATAAAGGCATCTAGCTAATGTGTCCTGTACATGATACTTCAAATGGTGTCGATTAGTTACAAAAAATGCCACCTTTCTTCCATGTGAAACATATGATCGAAAGTGGCATTTTTTGAGGAGCATCTGTTAACCCTGAAATTAGCTGGAGAAAAGTCAACGAAGAATGTTCATAGCCACGTTGAAAATGCTAAGTGTTAGAAATTTTTAATTGAAAAGGCTTTGACTTATCAACCACGTCGACCGGAAGCGTTCGACAAAGCATGGTGAACATGACTTGAAAGAATCTCAAGAACATATCCACAAGATTAGGATCACTATCTCTTCAAAACATGTCCAAAATCTTGAAAAAGGATTATCGATAGAATAGTGGGGTTCAACAAAGTCACCAATTATTTAAGACTTAGTATATTTTCTTACCCTAAGAGTCAGTTAAGTCAAGAGATGTTTTGACAAGTGTCATGGAACTGAAATAGATATTCTTGAAATTAGTTAGGAGTTTCGAAGTAGTTATCAACACAATTGTCAGCATGATTCTTTGTTTCTCAGCAGTTATATCCTTGGAGACGCGTGGAAGTAAGTTAGACTATGAAGGCCTAAGTAGTGGGACACATGTCATATCTTTAGGATTTAACCATTGCCAACTGTTATCTTTGTAATAGTATATAATGCAAGCTTATGCATTATAGTTTGGGTCGCAAATCCTCATCGATTCTCTATAGAACTAGAGTAACCAAGTCATCGAGTGAAATAGTTTGTGAGATATGTGAGTATGCGTTCACCTTTTAAACTTTCTACAAAATCTTTTATATTCAAAACATTTACATTAGGGTGTGTTTGGGAGTTTGGAGGGGAATGGAAGAGAGGGCTTTGAAAAAAGAGAAGAATGTGGAAAGATTTGAAGGATTTTGGTTATGAGGGTTTTGGAGGGTTTGATTTTATTCATAACAACAAAACCCCCCTAATTTGGGAGAACTCAAAAATTTTATTGAAGGAGGATTTTGGAGGGCTCATATAAATTTTTCAAATATCTTTTATGTTGTTATAGTATTCTGGAAATTAAAAATATAGTAATGATAAACACTCTTTTATCTTTCTATAAAAAAAAAATTCAAAAATGTCAAAACTTTTCCTATATTTTTAAAAAATTCGTTTTCGGAAGTCTTCCCCTCCCCTCCCCTCCAAACTCGCAAGCAAAGACTAAATGTCATTTACTTCATTTACTTTGTATCTTATCCATTATTTTTATCCAAAATTTAACTTAATTGCAAAAAAAAAAAATTGTGATTGATAAATTAATCTCATGCTTTTCTCATAATTTTAGCAATAAATTTTAGAATTTTTATTAATAATTTTCATTATTGATATAAATATTTTATAGTAGTTTGATGCTATCATCTAAATAAATTTTTAAGGTTTTGAATGACATAAATCTAAAGGAACATAATATATATATATATATATATATATATATATATATATATATATATATATATATATATATATATATATATATATATATATATATATATATATATATATTCAAATTATGTTATAATATTTTATCAAAAACTGTTTTTTATTCAATTTGTTAATATCAAAATTTTTTTAATATGTTTCTCTTATAATTTTTTTAGGTCTTCCTTACTTCTAGTTGGTTGACTACTCTACATCTAATCTATTCTCCTTATAATAAAATCTACACATCTTCTCTTTACATATCTTCTCTTTACATGTCCAAGCTATTCCAACATTCTCTAATACATATTCAATGCAACATTCATTTTATTTTCGTATTGGTTCTTAACTTCCAACAATTTTTCTCGTACATCAGATGTCTTACAATTGTCTGGTAAAATTTCCTTTTAGCTTGAGTAGTATGTTCATGTCACATAAAACCCTTAAGTTCGTCCTCCATTTTCACCACACAAATTGAATTCAATGATTTACATGTATTTTTATTTATCCGTTGTTTTGTACTATGGATCTAAGATATTTAAAGTGTATAATTTATGGTATGATGTTGTCTTCAACTTTTCTCTCTAGGTTATAAATGCTTCTTATTTTTCTTAACTTACATTTCAATTTTTGGCTTGCTAACGTATTCAAACTGAAGAGACTGATATGCTTTTGCAGAAGGCAGGAGGATATGTAGCACACGTGATTTCCCTGAAAACCAAAGCATAGATACGCTGCAAATTAAGTGAAATATACATTGGATAGATTTAAATTTTTTAAAAAGTGCTTTTAAGATACAACATCGCTTTCTCAAAAGCAGTTTTATAATTTTCTTTGGTTAACAAAATTTCTCTGTCTACCACCTAATGAGAATCATGAAAATTTCTTTTTGTTCTTTTAAAGCCTTAAAGAGTGAAATTATGGAAATCAAAGGGAATATAGTGATGAGAATGATTTGTTGTTGCATGACCCTACACGGTTTATGTCTTGATCTTTAGTCGACACGATTTTAACACTTGCGATTCTCATTATAACAATCTTTATGAGTTACCATTTTTCTTATGTAGAAATTTTGACTAACTCATTTCTCTTTCCTATGAGTTAATTTTCATTCTTGCGTCTAATCAATGTATCAATAATTCAACAATTGGTTCTACATGTCGAGTTTGTAGGAGAGTATTGAAATGCCACATGGTCAAAGTTTTTTAACTAGTGACTTATATGTGGGTTAGATTTTCATCTTATAAGTTAGTTTTTGGAAGTGAAATTTTAGTCTATTTACATTCTATCAAACTTTAATTAAGGATAGAAATTCAGAAATTGTAGTTAAAATTCAAGATAAACGTGAGACTAGATATTAAATACTTTAAAATAGTATTAGATATTGAGGTTATATTAGAATACTTAAATATAGTATTCGAAATTTAGAAATTTAAGTTAAATTTACATGTAAATTTATAATGAGATGTTTAATTGTAAAATAAATAATAATAATAATAATAATAATAATAATAATAATAATAATAATAATAATAATAATAATAATAATAATAATAATAATAATAATAATAATAATAATAATAATATAAATTTAGTTGTATTAAATAACAATGAAAAAGTAAAAAGATTGGTGAAATAGAAAAAAGAAAAAAGTGAAATTTTTTTATATTTAAACATAAAAAATTTGTATCTTAAATAAAATTGATATTTTCTTGATAGTGTCCGTAAAATGAAAAGTTAGTTGTTTGCAATATTATTGAATTATATCTAATTTGATAATTTTATTAAAATTTCAAAATTAATTAATTAAGATTTTTAGTAGTATTAATTAATTAATACGCATAAGAGTGACCCGTGAGATGGAGAATAATTTTTAATGAGTTAATTTTAAAAGTGAGAAACAAGAGTTACAAAAATATGTACAAAAGAAACAAAGCCCAGCAACAATGCTCAAGAACACTAAGCTAGGAAAAATGTAGGTCGAACAAAGAATCGAAAAACAAAACAACTAGAAAAGAAAAAATCAAGTCAAGCAAATCAACAAACTGAACTTGTTTGAAGACTGAGACAGAGCAAACCTCCTAGAAGAGCATAATAGAAGAAGAAAAACTCAACCACATATGCAAAACAAAAGGAAGTAGCTGGCCATCTAACATACCCATATAAGCCCAGCCACTTAAGTGGATTCCGCTCCCCTTCAAACAGATAAACTCCGAAACTCAGAGCATGGGCATGAATCCACTTCTACACCAAGCTAATGATCAAAGACATCAAGTGATTAACCTTAAAGTTTTCTCGACAAATATAATGTTATTTTTTATTTTTAAATAGTTCAAACCAAAAACCTTGTGACTAAAGACACTTGTTTTGCTTGACCCAAGACCGGAAACAACTCAAACAATATCCTAAAATTGAATATTGCAAAGCTTAGGTTGTCCCACCTGCCTAAACACTTTATACCAGATAATTGAGACAACCTCATATAAGAAAAAAGATAATTTGCTGACTCCATCTGCGTCATGCATACACTACACCCCAAATTAATAGATCCATACACAATTTAATGTCTTAGCAGATTCTTCCTAATCGAAAACCTGTGATGAAGTAACAGTTGAGAGATTACTACGAATTTAGAAGGCGTCCAACTCTTCTAAATCCTAGTAAGGCCCCATCGAACCACACCCAAGATGGTGACGATAAAATCTTCAAAAAGTTCTCCTCTCACTCAAGGAAACTCCGTCTCCACCTAAAGCTCCAAATCTAAACCTCACCCTCCCAAGAACCCTACGCTCCAACCACATGAGTTTTTTTCTCTAATAATAAAAACAACATCTCAAACCTAACACACAAAAGAGTTGACCTAACCCATATATCATGTCAAAACCTAGTCATTTGACCACTCCCACCCTCCTTGACATAAGAAGAAGCAAATCACTCAATCCCCTTATCAGATGGAGACGTAAGAAGGTAAACTCTTCACCACCAATGAGACACACTCCTCAGATCTCCTTCCTTGCCTCCAACGAAGATCCAAAATCCTAATAACCATACCTAATCGCAGTGACGAAATGGCTAATCTCCAAATTTTAATTAAAACTTGTAGATATGAATCTTATAGGCTTCATACTCTCTTAAAATGTTTTTTTTCTCATTTTTTATTCAAACGTTAAATTACTTAAACTTCACGTTAACATTTGTTTTAAACCTAAGTGTGTTGGCCTTGTACTCATCCATATTTTAATTTTGCTTTATATTTTGGAAAAAGGGTGGATTCCAGCCATAAAATATTTATAGTGCATGGATTATTCCTTGTGGCAAACTTAGACTATCACTCATAATAGAATTTATTTTATTTTATATATATATATATATATATATATATATATATATATATATATATATATATATATATATATATATATATATATATATATATATATATATATATATATATATATATATATATATAATATGAACTAATTTGTAGAGATGCATTCTGTCTAGTGAATGGTGACTAAGAAAAGAAGAGGTTTTACATGCAGGTAGTATATATATTGCTGTCAACCATTGAGAGTGTTTCATCTGCGGAGAAAACAGAGAGAATTTCTTTTATATAAGAATGAGAATACTAATTTGGACAACCTTTTGAGACACTTAGGATAATATCTGAATCATATATATCCTTTTCTTTAATAAATATCAATATATGTAATGGATGATTTCAATAATATTCTTATGAAAAATCATTTCAGGTATAACTTTATTTTCCTAATATGAAAAATAAATATATGCCTTTGAAAATAGATCATAACCCATCAATAAGAATTTTGCTTGAGTTGAACCCCACATATTTAAACACTTTAAAAGTACTATAGGGTTCTTTTTTTTCCATTTGAGTCTTGGCTACAACCCCATTTAGTTGTATAGTATATATCCCATTTCTTTCTTGATACTCCACAAGAAAAAAATAAAATAAAATAAAAAAAGTAAAAAATGGAATATTTTGAATACATGTTTTGTAGGGAGCAATGGATGATAAGGTTCCCCACATATGTAGTTAGAGTAGAGATTAAAAGATAATGTGCTAGATTTTGACAAGAAACCATTAACATTAATTGTGGCTTTGTTCCCTGTCTCAATCTTACATTTTTTTCTTTGCTCACTTTCCATCATTCACGTAGTTATTCTCTTTAAGAAAAGGTGTACATAATTGTGCCCTACAAAGTTTTTTAGGCTTTCAATCAAATTAGAAATTATGGTAACTTTGTCATGGAAGTCAAGGTACACAACTATGCATCAAGGTTCCTTCTAGATAATGTAGTAAATATAACTTATAATATTGTACAATATTAAGGTTGAGTTAGCGATTTGGATACATCAACTCAATTTAAGACATACTTAAATGAAAGCTTCTTTCAAAGATCTGTATTTTTTGAAAAACTGCACCCTTTTAAATTTGTTAATTTGGAAAAAAAAAATTGTTTTGGTAAGGTTTGGATAATCATGAAAGAAAGATAAGAAAATTTTAATATATGGATTGACAAATTTGAAGGGATGTGAATTTTAAGAACTGTTGAAAGTGGAAAAAGAAAATCTATACATAAATTAATGTTTCATGAAAAGGTAGGTTTAATAACTAAATAAACTCCATTTTAATTTTGGGTCGCTATTGAGAACGAGTTCATAGCCCACAATTTCATAACTTGTTTAAGAAAATTGGGCTTCATATAATTCCTTTTTGGGCCTATACACCCTCCGAAAAAATACCCCTTGTTTTTTTGAACAAAAAATTGATTTTTAAAACTTATTTCAAAAAAAAGTAAGTGTTCAAACTTCAAATATTTCCAAAAATTCAGCTCTAGTGAATTTGAATATTGAAATCCGAGTATATATATATATATATATATATATATATATATATATATATATATATATATATATATATATATATATATATATATATATATATATATGACAAGATCGAAAGACACTAAAGTGTCATACTTATTAATATGAAACATCTGATAACTCTTCACCCCATATCACTAAATTTTTGCACTAACACAAATGTAAAGTCCGCAACGGTCATGGTGGGAATGGTAGATAACAAGTACAAGTTGGACTACGCCACCCTATACGAGTAGAGGTCACAGTTTACGTTAGTACTTTTATGCTCACCATCACACGCAAGTCATCCTTGGTCTTCTAAGTATTTAGAGGCTTCTGATTGTATGTTGACTGAAGCAAGTTGTGGATGATCAGAACTTGTGTCTTCAGAACCTATGTCTTTGAGTCTTCAGAACTTGTTCAGCAGAACCTTGTCTTCAGAGTCTTTAACACTTGGTCTTCAGAAGCGATGTCTTTGGATCTTCAGAACTTATTCAGCAGAACCTCGTCTTCAACATCTTCAGAACATGGGACACAGAAGTAAAGCTTTAGACGGCCTCCAAAGCTTCCTTGGAAAGTCACGATCAGAAGCTCTTGTACTAACATTCCTTAGAACCGTTGCAGATGTATGATTCCAAAATCTTGACTTCCATTGTAATATAGCATTAGTATTCTTCCAGAGTGTAGAGTTCAAAACTTGATGATGTCACACGCCTTCTTACCATAGTCAGAACCTACAAGGCAAAAGTCACACACTAGAAAGGAATTGTTAGTGTATACAATTGTTCTTTAATACAACATGTAAAGTTATCATCAAAACTTAAGGCTAGATGCAGAACCAATCTTGTTCTTACAATTTCCCCCTTTTTGATGATGACAAAACCATGTATTTTGATAGAATAATTTATATTGGGTAATCACCATAAAACTCAAATTCATAAAAGCTAACCAGATCCCCCTTAATATTTTAATACTTTTAAATTCATTTATGCTTGGTCAAAGTCTCCCCCTGAGCCCAAGACTCACTAAATAAATTTTGAAATACAGAATAAACTATGTAGAAGGAATACTTCTGCATTGACGTTTCATCAGAGTCTGACTAGAGCTGTCTAGTCTTCATCTCAGAACCTGGCGTACTATCAAAACAGTATGAGTATCAGAACCTTGTTTAGTTAATGTCTTAATGCCAAGCATCAAACATCAGAACTATAACATTGATTTTCCAAAAGCTTGATCACACACCAGAAGGTGCCAAGCAACATATCATCAAAAGGTTCAGTATCTGAACCAATTCCTGACAGATCATGTCTTCTGACCATGTCTTATAACCGTGTCTTTGACCATGTCGTAGATCGCGTCTTCCGACCATATCTTAGACCACGTCTTAGAATATGTCTTTTGACCATGTCTTAGAACACGTTCTTAGACCATGTCATAATTAAAAAGACGTTTAAAGACAAAGAAAATAATTCTTCATTGAAAATAAGGGATAAAGATACAATTGTTTCAGAAACAAAAGAAAAATTATTCTTAAGTTCTAATATAAAAGGCTAAGGTCTAAGTATCCTTCTTCTTAAACTTTTCCACGAACTTCATCAGTAATTCAGACATCTGCTTGAATTCAGCACCCTGAGCAACAATCGTTTCATTCTTCTTATCCAAGTGTTGATGGATGCGACGATTTTATTCCTGCTGTTTTTTAAAAACGGCCTGCAGTCCAGCTTGTTGGTCTTCAGTTACCATAGCTTCTTTTCCCTTAGAGCCAGAAGTGTGACCATCTGACAATACCATAGCAGAACCAGAAGCATCATCAGTGGTTATTGAGGTATCAGGGGCGATAACATCCTATTGCACGGGTATAAGAACTGTTGGAGCTGGAAGATAGGGAGGAGTTGTAGTAGCATTGAGCCATTCATTGTGCTTTTTTCCAGCTTCATAAAATAGAAGGCTTGCATGAGTCTAGAGTTGACCTTGATCCAATCTCTGAAATTGTCCCAGATTGTATCTGTTTCTTTTGACTCCCTGCTTGTCGTAGATCTTTTTAAGACAAACCTTAAGGAATCACGAACATATATTCCAAATTGGTACATTTTTGCATTCAAGGGAATTGGCTTATTGATGGATCTAGCAAAGTAAGTTCTGAGAGGAAACAATCTTGATGGGGCAAACCAGAGATGTTCTAGCTTCAGAAGAAGTAGAAACCACTAATGTTCTAGCAATCTTGGAGAGTCTATAATCATCAAAATCATCGGAAATCACAGGCTGTCTCTTAGCCATGTTGGCCTTCCGAATCTTTGCAGGATATTCTTCACTCTTAGTAATTCTGATGGGTTTTCTCTTCTTTTTGGAGGGAGATATAACACATCTAGGTTAAGGATTGATTACTAAAGATCTATCAGAGATAAACTCATGGAAACCTTCAACAGGAAATCTTCGATTCATGATCACAGAGGCATCTGGTTCCGTTGGTTCCTTAGATATCTTTTGAATAATCCCAATATTTCACGTAGTGCTTATGTTCAAAGAGGATCTGATAGTTACATTCACATTCTCTAGACCGAGACAATGATATAGATTACTTTCCAGAAGAATATTAGAGATGGGTCTTTCGAAAGGAATTTGTTTCTTCTTCTTTGATCCTACATCTCTAGACTCGATGATGGTATTCTTTAGATGATTAAATAAAAACACTGGAAGGTGTATTTTTTTTGTTGGTGGAAATAGCATATATGAGGTGCTTTTGGTCTGTATTGATGTAGTCTGCTGAGTTCGTCGGACATCGATGAGAGATTCTTCCTAAAAATATTCTAAATGAAGCCCTAAGTTTATCATGAAGGAATTTAGTTTTTTGATCCTCAAAACCTTCCTTGAAGATAATCTCAGCTTTTCCAAAATTCTTAAAACTGTCACCAGTCAAATTTATTAGTTTGGACCCAATTCCATCATGAAGTATAACTTGACAATGTCTTCTTCAGTGATGAAAATATTCTTCCCAAAGACACTTGAGCAGACATGTCCATTAACAGATACATATGCATGTATCCAGAAACCCTTAACCACATCAATAAAGACTGGTCCATAAAAACGATCAAAGTAAATTGCCCATCCTTGAAATGTAACAACATTGAGGAGATCGCAACCATTTGCAGCAAGATTTCTGAAATCCACTAGGGCTTCAGAGAGAATAGTCAATTCATTTACAGGAGTGGATAAGTAGATATTTGAAGCTTGTTCTTGATGAGGATCTTGATTATGCTGAGATGCTTCAGCAGATTTTAGTTGAGCGACCATTTGAAGAAGATGAACAAATACAAGCACATATTTGGAACAAGGATATTTAGGATTTTGAGAGAGTTTGGGATTTTGAAAGATATAAGTGAAGGATGAGTGTAGAGTAAGTATGTGAAGTGGTGTGAGTGGGCTTTTAAATAGTTTTGTAATAAAGAAATGATTTTGAATAGTGCAAAAAATATGACAAGAGATAAGGCAATATGATTTAATATTTAATCCTATGATATTCTCGTTTCCCAATGTGTCACATCAAAGGTTAAGGTGTGGTTAAGAGATGGCAGTTTCCTTTAATTTGAATCACCCACTGTTCACCTTATTTAATGAAGTGAACTCTTCAGTTATCAAAGGATATAGAGATTCTTAAGAGAATATTTTGACCATTTGAAGACTTCTGATATATGATAACTTTACTGTTCTAAAGCAATATATCCGAGAAGCTTAATGAATAAACAAAAGTCTCACATTTAGAAGTTCGTTCATTATAAAGAAGGATTGCATGCTGAGAGTGTAACACCCCCTTTCCCATTTTATAAAAATACGGTAAAATAATAAAAATTTATCAGAGTTCACAAACACAAGTGGAATGTCACATCATTTCAAACCAAACAGAATATGAAGTCTCAATTACTTCATCTATTCATTTCTCATTAATCAATAAAAACAGCAGAAATATTATTTTATTTAAAAATAATCACGGCACATTTGCCAACTTATTCCAAAACTCCACATAAAATCGTGGTCCTCAAATATTTGAATAAAAAACAGATACGTAACAAAATTCAATTAAAAATAACAAATAAAATAATCCCCAAAAACATCCCATGTTACGTATCAGAGCGACTCAAACTAACAACACGGAAGACTTCCATAAGGCTATCCTAGACTTCCACTGCTATTCTTGAGTACCTGCCCATTTCCCATGGTAGGGGAAATATCAGCAGAAAGGGTGAGTACTCACATACCATTATAAAAGATATAGGAACAAATATAATAACATAATTCACAGGTCGAGGTTCATGTTCACATAACATCACACTGCATATACAAACTTCATTTATTCAAACATTCGTCACAGTATAAATTAACGCATCATTCACAATATCATAAACAAGTCATCACAGATCCATTCATTTATGCAACTCCACAATGCACATATCACGACACACATGTCCTTTCCAATCACAACTCAACAAACATATAATAATAATAATGACAATGCAATGTGACTCAATGACTTGACACAATGCATGTGGTACCAAAACATCGTGGTTCATGACCACAGTTCCCGTCGGAACTCTCGACCCCTTTTTCATGGTCCAGTGTGACCCCTATTTCATGATCACACCCACGACCCCTGTTTCATGGTCAAGTACGATCCCTATTTCATGACCGCACCAATTCATGGTTCATTCAATTGAACCCAATTCCTAATAGAATCCGAATAATTCGCATACACTCCACTGAGCAACGAATTATCTCCACCACGACTCCACAATTGAGTCCGGACCTACTAGGCATCTACCATAATTTTTCACCTAGCAGTCTCAATGATATGTTATGCAAATGCACAAACTATACAATATGCATAATCACAAATAACAGCATGCATATCACACGATCCTCCAGATCACTCGTAAGCCATGCGCTTACCGTAATTCACAAAGAATTGCCACTGTTGTGCTAAGACAACACACAACATATAATTATTCAATAGAATTTTCTTACACCGCATATACCACTCAAACGCACATTATCAAAACATAACACATCAACTACATCAGCATGCACACAATTGAAGCCCTTAACAGCTAACACAGCAGCAATTTAATAACACAACATCAAAATATACTTCACATAGCATGTATTGCATATTTAACCACACACATCATTAAAGCATCATCATCACATCATCATGAACAACATATCAACATCAATAAAACATCATCATACTACCATCATTTGACCTCACAACATCATTAAGACAAAGTGGACTACCGGTTTAATTCTCAAGAAATAATTTAACGTTTTCTCAAAATTGTCCACTGTAAAAATATCTCACATCACTCATTTTATTTTACCAAAATAAATATTACCTCGTTAGCATTTCGTCACTTCAAACGGCTCGTCTAACGGACACACGGAACACAAGTTATGATTTTTCAAAGTATTTCAATAAACCCGACACTGACATTTTATACTGACACCTTAAAAGCACATTAGACCCTATTTAAATTTAATTCTAGGACTTGAAACCATTTTTACAAGAAAGTACATTGTATTAGGTTTCTCCAGGTTCGAACGGTGAGTCAAACGGACACCCGAAACTCAAGTTATGAATTTTTGAAGTTTTATAAAAATCCTGCATTTTTCCTGCGAACAGCTCTCGGGTTCCCACTCAAATCCCCTCAAAATCTCATCTAAACATCACTATAATACAAATTAAATATATAGCAACCTATATCTATCATGTATCAACAATTAGAAACCTTAAAACATGGTTTCTAGCACAAAAGTTTTGAATCCAAATCCAAACCCTAACATTTCAATTCTAGCAATTTCAAGAACAAAATTCCTTTTCAAAATTGTTCGTAACTTCATTCCGACTCTGACACGCGAACACGCAACAACAACACATTTACATCATACACTTCATAATCATACAATCTCATAACAACAATTGCAACCAATTATCATTCCAACAACAATTATCATAACAACATAAAATTCATAAATCAACAATCATCAAAATTATCACATAACGACAAATCCCCAAAACCCCAAATCATATCATTATACCTAAACCCATATCAAGAATAATAGCATGGAAACCCCCTTACCTCGAAATTGCTCAGAAAATCTTGCGGAGATTGATTCTTGAAATTGCCCTAGTTCTCCCTTGATCTTCCTCTCTAGCTTGTTCTTCTTCCTCTTCTCACTTCTACGATGTTTTTCACTCTTCTACGTAACTCTTCCTTTTCTCAACTTCTAATTCTCTTTTATTCCAATACTAACCCTTAGACCTCTAATACTTAATTCCAACCTTACCCTTCCCTAATTAAATAATTATTTAATAAATCACTAAATATTCATTCTATTATTCTATTAATAATAATAATAATATTAATAATAATAATATTAATAATAAGCATAATAATAATAATAATAATAATAATAATAGTAATTATAATAATAAAAATTAAACTATTATTACTTATATCACATAATTACTACCTACATTTCCAATCTACCCGTCCCACTATGGACTCCACACCTACACGCTCAACCACACACCCTTAACAAGACCAAACAATTAAAATAACACACGACGATTAAATAATTAAAAATGGGGTGTTACACAGAGCACAACACTTCCAATCTTTGTTTTGAAGCATGATTTACCATAACCAGATCCTTAAAGATGTCCATGCATCAGCATCTTCTGAACCTTAAGTTCTATGATCTTCTAAATTAACTCCTTTCTTTCAGCGCCCAAGTTCAGCAGTTCCAGAGTTTTGTAGTTTTTCACTTCTGATCATCTCCAAAACCTTACGATGTTCTCAGACTTAGGTTCCAAGCTTTGGAACATATGCCCTTTTTCGCCATGTGTTACAAGCAGCCAGAAAGTATGGAGCATAACTAATTTGCTTCTTTGGTACCCATAATTTCGTGGTTCCCTTTTTGTTAGTTCTCCCAGAGTTCTTAACCACTTTAGGTTTAATAGTAGAATGATCATAATCACCGGTATTAAGACAAGATGATTTAGCCACAGGTTTTTCCTTAGGTTTTGAAATAGATTTCTCTTTTTCTTACCTTTATCTTGAGGCACAAACCTAGAAGAGACAAAATAGGAATAAATAGTATTAGGTTTGTCTCCCTTATCTGAATTCGATTTGTCATATGAGTTACATCCAATACCATCGGTCCTATTTCTGCTTATGCCATAGATCATATAAATTATAGTGCTTCTCCCTATGCTTCTTGCTAAGAACTTTTGAAAAGCTTTGTCATATTTCTTAATGACATCATCAGTACTCTCAGAAGCTTCTAGAAGAACTCTCGTGCCTTTGAGGCCAAAGTTCTCATTTCTGAGAAAAAGAATTGAAGGATAGAAAAACACTTAGAAAGGGGGGGTTTGAATAAGTGTAGCTTTAAAAACTTGACAGATAAAAATAAATTGCACAGTTATTTTTATCCTGGTTCGTTGTTAACTAAACTACTCCAGTCCACCCCCGTAGAGATGATTTACCTCAACTGAGGATTTAATCCACTAATCGCACGGATTACAATGGTTCTCCACTTAGTCAGCAACTAAGTCTTCCAGAGTCTTCTGATCACACACTGATCACTCCAGGAACAACTGCTTAGATACCCTCTAAGACTTTTCTAGAGTATACTGATCCACACGATCACTCTAGTTACAACCTGCTTAGATAACCTCTAAGACTTCCTAGAGTATTCTGATCCACACGATCACTCTAGTTCCTTACAACTTAATGTAATCAATTCTAAGAGTATTACAATTGCTTCTTAAAAGCTTTAATCACAAACTGTGATATTTCTCTTAACGTTTAAGCTTAATCTCACTAATATATTACAACAGCAATGTAGTGAGCTTTGATGAAGATGAAGATTCTGAGCTTTGAATTTGAACAGCGTTTCAGCAAGTTAATATAAGTTGTTTTGGTGCAGAATCGTTAACCTTGCTTCTCATCAGAACTTCATATTTATAGGCGTTTGGAGAAGATGACCGTTGAGTGCATTTAATGCTTTGCGTGTTCCGTACAGCATCGCATTTAATGTTATACGCTTTTGTCAACTACCTCGAGCCTTGTTCACGCTGTGTCTACTGACGTAGCCTTTAGTAGCTTTTAACGTTCCTTTTGTCAGTCAGCGTAGCTTGCCACTTGTACTTTCTTCTGATCTGATGTTTGTGAATACAGCGTTTGAATATCATCAGAGTCAAACAGCTTGGTGCAGAGCATCTTCTGATCTTCTGACCTTGAAGTGCTTCTGAGCGTGATACCATCAGAACTTCAGTGCTTCTGTTCTCTTGTTCTTCTGATGCTTCCATAGACCCATGTTCTAATTTTGCTTCGACCATCTTCTGATGTCTTGCCAGACCATGTTCTGATGTTGCATGCTGAACCCTTTGAGACAAAGCTTCTGAGCGCTGAATTATGCATACTCTTTATATATTTCCTGAAAAGGAAATTGCATTGGATTAGAGTACCATATAATCTTAAGCAAAATTCATATTATTGTTATCATCAAAACTAAGATAATTGATCAGAACAAATCTTGTTCTAACAATCTCCCCCTTTTTGATGATGACAAAAACATATATAAATGATATGAATTTGCGATTAGAAAGAGCAGACGGCAAAAGACAAATTACACAGCTATAGCATAAGCATATGAATATGTCTCCCCCTGAGATTAACAATCTCCCCCTGAGATAAATAATCTCCCCCTGAAATAAATACTCGAAGAACTTTAATAAAAGACTTCCCTGATTATTTCGGTAGAGACGATCATATAAGCTTCTGTTTTTAGAGAATTCATAGCTTCTGACTTCTGCTTCCATTGGACAGCTTCAGAACTAGAATTTCTTTAGATCCCTAGAACACTCACAGCTTCTGATTTCTGCTTCCATCTAGGACAGCTTCAGAACTTGAATTTCTTTGATCTTCTGAACATTCACAGCTTCTGATTTCTGCTTCCATCTAGGACAGCTTCAGAACTTGAATTTCTTTGATCTTCTGAACATTCACAGCTTCTGATTTCTGCTTCCATTTAGGACAGCTTCAGAACTTGAGTTTTCTGGATCTTTAGAACATTCACAGCTTCTGATTTCTGCTTCCCCCGGATAGCTTCAGAGCTTTGAATTTCTACCAACATCACTTCATGCTAGATTTGTATCAGAACATTGTTGAATGTACCAGAGCATCATCAGAGCATCTCTACATCCTGAAATGTTACAGAACAAAAATTAAACGACAAAAGTCAGCATGAACGAGTCAGAACATAAAATGTATATTAGAACACATGATATGTATCAGAGCCTTATAGGCTGAAATAATGTATCAGAGCAAATAGAATTTTGTCATAGCAAATAGACAAATATGGATCAAATTCTATTATCAGTGCTTCTGATTTCTGAAGCTTGACAGCACTCAGCTTGCTTCAGTTTCCATGAGCTTATTCTGTTTACAGAATAACACTTCTTCTGGTTTTGCTTCTTGTGTTTGCTTTGAAGATTTTCTTCACTTCTTTATACCTGCAAAACACTTAAACCATATAGAACTTGCAGTTCTTGTTAGTAAATGTGTGGGAGCTTTACCCAGCAACTGATAGATTAATCAAATCATTTATCATTTATCTTCTCCCCCTTTTTGTCATAACATCAAAAAGAATATTTCAAAAGATTCAGATGAATAAAACGACGAATAAAATTACTGGAATGTAAAAACAAAGAAACTTTTTCATTTATAATCAAAAGATATTACATGAAGATGAATGCAGGAAAACAGATGCAACAAGGAGAGAAAACTACAAAGACCAAAGGACTAAGATCCTAGCCTACGCAAAATCCGCGCCAGAACATCATGAATCCCGTCAGTGCTTGTAGCTTGCCTTGTCATGAAGGAGCGAAACTCAGCATTGGCTACTTCTTGCGCGTCCAAACGAGAAGCCAGCATAGCTTGATTCTGATGAAGAGCTTCCAAGGTCTCCATCAGAGCTGAGGTTTCACCAGAAGAGGAGGCACCAGAATTTCTGCCAAAAGGGACAGCAATCTCAGCAGGGTGATCTTCTGGAAGATCTTCAGCTTGTGCATCTTCCATTTCCTCATCTGAGTCTGACTCAGAAGTCGCCTTAGCATATTCTGGTTCAGGCAGCTCAGAAGTTCCAGCTTCCAACGCTTGAAGAATAGCTGCTAGGTTTGTTGGAGGAGTAGGACCAGCAACTTCAGCAGGATAAACCACTACTGGAAAGACCATGTGAGGTGCTTTTTCAGAAGGGTTCATTCTGAACCAGTTAAACAGCCACTGAAAATCTCCAGTCAGCACAGGAAACCATGGTTTCCACACCACGATGTCTCTGCAGAGATTTTCTTCTTCCAACTCATCTGCAGGTATCTTCTTCTCAAGAACACTTCTGTTCCTGATGAGATGGTGATAGCTGCTTTCACCAGCTTCCAGCCGAAGACCACGAATACCAGGAGCTTCAGACATGATCCTTCTTTGAGTGTCTGTAGCCCTAACCAGAAAGTCCTGACGAAAGGTATCCCAAAGGTTGCTTGTAGCATACTCATCCAGATGATTAAGGTGAGCAGCACCCAGAATCTCCAACCAGCCATTTACATCAGAATGTAAAAGCTCCAGATATGATTGAGTGGTAGGGGTTGGAGGGTTGACAGTGAACCTGGAGTCGGGAAGAACAACACTGTAGGGATTAGGTGTTCTGGTGGGAAAAGGGTGTGAGAGAGATGAAGATATGTCTGATGGATGGGTTGAAGGAGAGGAGATATCAGATGGTGAAGAAGGTGGTTCCGAGAGGATGAATGAGGAGGAAGAGGTGGTGGAGGTCTTTGAGGAGGGAGTGATCCTTACTCTTTTTGGTTTGGTTTCTGGTTCAGCAGTTGCCTTTCTCTTTTGTTTCCGATCATTATCTTGATTCCCAGAGCTTGACGGTGGATTCATGATGAAGTTGCAGATATTTGAAACTGCTAGGGTTTATGATATGAACGTAAAGAGAGAGAACGAAAAAGAAACTGAGTGCAGAGTGAGAGAAATATAAGAGAGAAAAGAAACGTTTGAAGAATATAAAAAGAAAACTGAAAGAGAGTAAATGATGAAAAGCATTTAATGTTACGTGACGTGAGGAGAGATAATAATGACAAAAGACGTGATTTGCACAGTTACCTAAGTAGACGTCCCCTCAACTGCACGCACGCTTGTCCAGGAATAGTGAACACGTGTTTACCATCTGGATAGCCAGTTACAGCTGTTTTGCTTTTAAAGAGATTCTGAATCAACTTAGACAATGAAACGTTAGTAATAACTGAATCACAATTTCTAATTGATTTCAATCAGAACTTCTTAAGAAAAAGATTTCATTTCAGAAGATACCCATATATAAGAACTTCTCATCTTCTAATTCTGGGCTTGTTTCTGAAGACCCATTTTGTGCCGATTATATTGAATCCATCTGGTCTAGGAACAAGATCCCAAACATCATTCCTTGTAAACTGATTCAGTTCTTCTTGCATAGCAATTATCCAGTCTGGATCTTCTAGAGCATGATCAACAGAAGTTGGCTCGATCAAAGATACAAGACCTAATTGACAGTCTGCATTGTTCTTAAGGAATGCTCTTGTTCTGATTGGATCATCCTTCTTTCCAAGAATGACATCTTCTGAATGACCAGAAATGAGTCTGGATGATCTTCTGACAGATGGTTCTTCAGAAATGCTTAGATTCTCCAGAGGAGCTGATACTTGATCTTCAGATTCTTTGCTTCTGAGAAGCTCTGCTTCTGATGCGTTGCTTCTTGGCTCAACAACTTCTGATATATCAATATCCCAATCTGCAAAATTATCAAACTGCTTTGGTTTTTCAGAACCAAGCTTATCATCAAACCTGATATTGATTGATTCTTCTACAATCAATGTTTCAGTATTGTATACTCTGTATCCTTTTGAGCGTTCAGAATATCCAAGAAGGAAACATTTTTGTGCTTTGGAAACAAACAAAACAGATGGTTCCAAGACTAACAAACTTTCTTTTCTGATCTCCTACGAACATAGTTTCTTCAACAGATTTAAGTACCAGAACTTGGAAGACAGTCCTTCTTCCCTTCAAGTGTTGAGACCAACTTGAGTCCAGGTGACATGACATGTTGATTTTTATCTTCTTTGTCGCCAAGAGAATCTGCAAAAGAAATAGTCTTTTTCTTTGGTACCCACATCTTCTTGGGTCCTTTCTTGTTAGATTTTCTCAAGTTCTGATTGAACTTGGATTTAACATTGTAAGCAATAGGAGGAACAGCATGATAATTTTTAATGCGAGTTTCATGATATTTCCTAGGTTGTGTCACATGCTTTTTGGTGTGTGTTATGTGAAAACTTTGAGCATGTGAAGTGTGCCTAATATCGTGAGAGTGGCCATACTTGAACTGATCATACAATGGCTTGTATGTGAATTTCATTTCATCAACAGGTTCAAGTTTGTATGGGGTTTCACCCTCAAAACCAATGCCGACTCTTTTGTTTCCAGACACAGCATATATCATAGAAGCTAGCTGACTTCTGCCAATACTTCTAGATAAGAACTTCCTGAAACTTAAATCATATTCTTTCAGAATATGGTTTAGACTAGGAGTGGATTTTTTTGAATTAGAAGGAGATCCAACATTATTGGATAATTTTAAAAGTTTTTCTTTTAATTCAGAATTCTCCAACTCAAGCTTCTTTGTTTCAAATTCAAATAGCTTTTTCAGCTTTTTGTATTTGAGACTAATCTGAGACTTGAATTCCAGAAGTTCAGTTAGACCGGAAACTAACCCATCTCTAGTAAGTTCAGAAAATACCTCTTCAGAATCTGATTCTGATGTAGATTCTGATCTGTCATCTTCTGTCGCCATCAGCGCACAGTTAGCCTGCTCATCTTCAGAGTCTGAATCATCTTCTGACTCATCCCAGGTTGCCATAAGACCTTTCTTCTTATGAAACTTCTTCTTGGGATTTTCCTTCTGAAGATTTGGACATTCATTCTTGAAGTGTCCAGGCTCATTGCATTCATAGCACATGACCTTCTTCTTGTCAAATCTTCTGTCATCAGAAGATTCTCCACGTTCAAATTTCTTTGAACTTCTGAAGCCTCTGAACTTCCTTTGCTTGGTCTTCCAGAGTTGATTTAGCCTTCTGGAGATCAAAGACAGTTCATCTTCTTCTTCAGATTCTGATTCTTCAGGATCTTCTTCTCTGGCCTGAAAAGCGTTAGTGCATTTCTTGATATTGGATTTTAATGCAATAGACTTACCTTTCTTTTGAGGCTCATTTGCGTCCAGCTCTATTTCATGACTCCTCAAGGCACTGATAAGCTCTTCCAGAGAAACTTCATTCAGATTCTTTGCAATCTTGAATGCAGTCACCATAGGACCCCATCTTCTGGGTAAGCTTCTGATGATCTTCTTTACGTGATCAGCCTTGGTGTATCCCTTGTCAAGAACTCTCAATCCAGCAGTAAGAGTTTGAAATCTTGAAAACATCTTTTCAATGTCTTCATCATCCTCCATCTTGAAGGCTTCATACTTCTGGATTAAAGCTAGAGCTTTAGTCTCCTTGACTTGAGCATTTCCTTCATGAGTCATTTTCAAAGACTCATATATGTCATAGGCCGTTTCCCTGTTAGATATCTTCTCATACTCAGCATGAGAGATAGCATTCAGCAAAACAGTTCTGCATTTATGATGATTCCTGAAAAGCTTTTTCTGATCATCATTCATTTCTTGCCTTGTCAGCTTTACGCCACTGGCATTCACTGGATGTTTGTAACCATCCATCAGAAGATCCCATAGATCTAGACCAAGAAAGTAACTTTCCAGTTTATCTTTCCAGTATTCAAAGTTTTCACCATCAAATACCGGTGGTCTAGTATAACCATTGTTGCCGTTGTATTGCTCAGCAGAGCCAGATGTAGATGCAGGTGTAGACTTTTCACTTTCATCAACCATCTTTTACTGAAGCGTTTTTCTCTTCCTAAATCTTTTCTAAACACGGTTAAGTGCTTGCACCTTAGAACCGGCGCTCTGATGCCAATTGAAGGATAGAAAAACACTTAGAAAGGGGGGGTTTGAATAAGTGTAGCTTTAAAAACTTGACAGATAAAAATAAATTGCACAGTTATTTTTATCCTGGTTCGTTGTTAACTAAACTACTCCAGTCCACCCCCGCAGAGATGATTTACCTCAACTGAGGATTTAATCCACTAATCGCACGGATTACAATGGTTCTCCACTTAGTCAGCAACTAAGTCTTCCAGAGTCTTCTGATCACACACTGATCACTCCAGGAACAACTGCTTAGATACCCTCTAAGACTTTTCTAGAGTATACTGATCCACACGATCACTCTAGTTACAACCTGCTTAGATAACCTCTAAGACTTCCTAGAGTATTCTGATCCACACGATCACTCTAGTTCCTTACAACTTAATGTAATCAATTCTAAGAGTATTACAATTGCTTCTTAAAAGCTTTAATCACAAACTGTGATATTTCTCTTAACGTTTAAGCTTAATCTCACTAATATATTACAACAGCAATGTAGTGAGCTTTGATGAAGATGAAGATTCTGAGCTTTGAATTTGAACAGCGTTTCAGCAAGTTAATATAAGTTGTTTTGGTGCAGAATCGTTAACCTTGCTTCTCATCAGAACTTCATATTTATAGGCGTTTGGAGAAGATGACCGTTGAGTGCATTTAATGCTTTGCGTGTTCCGTACAGCATCGCATTTAATGTTATACGCTTTTGTCAACTACCTCGAGCCTTGTTCACGCTGTGTCTACTGACGTAGCCTTTAGTAGCTTTTAACGTTCCTTTTGTCAGTCAGCGTAGCTTGCCACTTGTACTTTCTTCTGATCTGATGTTTGTGAATACAGCGTTTGAATATCATCAGAGTCAAACAGCTTGGTGCAGAGCATCTTCTGATCTTCTGACCTTGAAGTGCTTCTGAGCGTGATACCATCAGAACTTCAGTGCTTCTGTTCTCTTGTTCTTCTGATGCTTCCATAGACCCATGTTCTGATTTTGCTTCGACCATCTTCTGATGTCTTGCCAGACCATGTTCTGATGTTGCATGCTGAACCCTTTGAGACAAAGCTTCTGAGCGCTGAATTATGCATACTCTTTATATATTTCCTGAAAAGGAAATTGCATTGGATTAGAGTACCATATAATCTTAAGCAAAATTCATATTATTGTTATCATCAAAACTAAGATAATTGATCAGAACAAATCTTGTTCTAACAAGAATATCTTCATTAACAATGAAGAGATATTACTTAAGTTTTCTTTTTCCATAAGATATGGATTCATGGGACCTTTTGAGTTTGTTGAATTTAATCTTGAGTAACGCATGTTTTTTTCCAGAATTTCAAGCAAAGATGTAGTTAATTCTAAATGAGTAAAATCAGAAAATGCCTCTTTGGAGAAAACCTCTTCTGATTCGTATTCGGAATCTGCTTAATCTTCATCTTCTTGAGGGGTTTTAGCATCAGAAGTACTAACATGAGCCATCAGTGCCATGTTAGCATGAACTTCTTCTAAGTCGTCTTCTAAGGAATCTGAATCTTCCCATGTTACCATCAACCCTTTATTCTTGCTCTTGAGAGCTTTCTTTTTGGGCATGTCCTTCAGAATATCAGGAAAATCGTACTTGAGGTGTCCTAACTCATTGCATTCATAACAAATGACTTCTCTGCCACTGGACTTCCTTTGACCAGAAGTAGACTCGAAGGGACCATCAGTCCTTCTAGTACCTCTGAACTTGTTGCCTTGGTTTTTCTTCCAGAGAAGGTTGACTCTTCTGGACAGCAGTGAGAACTCATCTTCCATTTCATCATAATCTTCTTTAGAATCCTCAGTCTTTTCAGCTTGGAGAGCTTTGGACTTCTCAGTCTTTCTGCCACATTTGAGCACACCCAATTTTTCTCTTTTATGAGGTTCATCCTGTTCTAGCTCAATTTCATGACTTCTTAGAGAACTCACCAGTTCTTCTAGAGAAGTGTTGTTCAGATCTTTTTCTAGCTTGAGTGCAGTTACCATAAGCCTCCATTTAGATGGTAAGCTTTTGATAATTTTCTTCATGTGATCTGACGTAGAATATCCTTTGTTCAGAACTCTCAATCCTGCAACTAAGGTTTGAAACCTTGAGAACATCGTCTTAACTGTTTCATCATCCTCTATCTTGAAGGCTTTTTACTTCTGAATCAAGGCCAACGCCTTGGTCTCCTTGAATTGATCATTTCCTTCATGAGTCATTCAGAGAGAATCAAATATAGTCTTAGTTGAGTCTCTATTTGTGATTTTCTTATACTCAGTATAAGAAATAGCATTCTGCAAGATGGTTCTTAATTTATAACAATTCTTATGATTCTTCTTTTGTTGATCAGCAAGATGGTTCTTATTTTATAATGATTATTTTGCTTTCCATTTTCATTTATGGGATGTTCGTAGTCATCTACTATCAAGTCCTAAAGATCAAAGTCAAGACCTAGATAGAAGCTTTCTAGTATATCTTTCCAATATTCAAATTTATCCCCATTGAAGATGGGAGGTTTAGAATTGTAGTTTCCATTTGAAACTGGAGCAGGAGGTGATGGAGTAGGATTAACTATAGTGTTTCCGAAACTCGTCTGGATCTTTATCTGATATGGTTAAGTGTATTAAACCATAATCAGAGCTCTGATGCCAATTGAAGGTGCGAGAAACACAAGAAAGGGGGGTTTGAATTGGGTTACACCAAATAAAATCTTTTTGCAACTCAAAACAAGGGGTTAACAAGTGAATAAAAATATATGAACACAATTACTTTTATCCTAGTTCACTATTAATTAAGTTACTCCAGTCCACCCGCCAAGCTGATTTCGCCTTCTCAATAAGGATTTAATTTAATATAGTCAAACTGATTATAGACAACCAAACTGACCGCAACCAATGTCTTTTTGAGACTCCTGACTAACACTTAGTCTCTCAAGGAAGCAACCACAAGAAGTTAATGATCAACCTTGCTGACAATCCCAACAAGTTCATCTGATCCTTATTGTGAAACCCCTATGGCCGCATTCATGGTCTTCTTCAGGCTTCTGACTAACACTTAGTCCCCCAAAGAATCTAATCAACCACGTTTATTACACGTTTGGTTAATTACAAGTGTGTAATACAAATATGCTTCTAATAAGAAGATTACACAATGTTTTAGTAAAGCAACACAAAAGTGTTGATAAGTGTTAGGAGTGAATAAATGGTGTTTTCATGTGTTACATTAACTACCTTTTGAGCTAAAAGTGAATATATCTTGTGATTTTTAAGGAATTTATAGTTAGAATTGAACTTTCGAGGTTCGATGTTAATTGTAGAACGACTTGCGTCACTTTGGGTGTTATTTGTGTAGATATTGAAGTTAAGAGTCAAAGACGAAGGAACACGCAAGCGTAGAAGCTCTGAAGAAGAGGAATCACAAAGAATTGGGCTAAAACAAGTGGCGAGCCGCGCCAATTTGAGGCGAGACGCGCGAAACCCTCTGCCTTGGGTTCGCGCCGCGCCAATCCTTGTCGAGCCGCGGTGATTGCGTTATAAAGGGAAAAAAGGCTATAAATAAAAGCCCTAATCCTCATAATAAAGGGACTTGGAGAGATACCTTTTGTGAGCGAAATTAGGAGAGCAATCTGATCCTGAAGCCAAGAACAACAATTGAAGGTGGATTCTTAACCAATTGAAGACATTCCATTGATGAAGATGACTTCCTCCATTGATTCTTGTGTGTTCTTCATGTCTATGGAGAGCTAAATTCCTCTTGTTGAGTTTAAGGTAGTAGTTAGCCTATGAATATACAATACCATTGATTAATTCCTATGAACAATTGTTTGAATTTATTATCAATAAGAAACCTTGTTTTTATCTTAAATCATTGTGGAGTCTTTGATCGAAAGAAAAGATTCTAACTTTTTCCCTAGGTTACTATATTGATTCAATCTCAATTTGCAGAGATGGAATTGTGATTGGGTTTTCATAATTATCGTTCTTTATTACTATTATCGATATTAATATTTGGAGAGATCGAATCTCATACCGGTAAAAGTTTATCTAATTTGATTTGCAGACATGGAATCATATTTGAGGATAAGTGAAGATAGTAATTCAAATGATTGTTCAATTAAGGTCTAATTAATAAATTGTATAGGAATAGGTTGATGAACCCTAAAGCTCAACATATTCGTTCACCATTTTTATTCATCTTTAAGCTTTTTATCAGTCAATTATTATTCTGTTATATGCAATTTGAGAACTAACATACAAACTCAACTATTTTTCTCACTCAAAATAACCAACTATAGAACGGCAGTAATATTAAACCAATCTCTGTGGATACGATATATACCGAAAATATTTACCCACAAATACTTTCAACAAATTGGCGCCGTTGCCGGGGATTGGTGTCAATATTGCACGCATTGCAATAGTTTTTTTATTTTGAGTTATTTCCTTATTTTTAGTTATATTATTTTTAGTTATTTACTTATTTTTAGATTTTTTGTTTAGTTACTTATTTTTAGATTTTTTGTTTAGTTACTTAATCTTAGATTGTTAGTTTAGTTCCTTTATTTTATTTTTTTAGTTAGTTACTTTATTTTAGATTTTGTTATTGCAATAGTCTTTTAATTTTGATTTTTTTTATTATTATTATTTTTTTCTTGTTATTTCACTTGTTTGCTAGTTTTGTAGATTTGTGTTTGTCGGAATGTTTGACCCAAATATAAATGTTGTGATTCATGCTCAAAACGAGATCCTAACTCAACAAATGGAGTATCTCCTTCAAAGTGTGTCACAGTTCACACCTCAAGTTAATGAGTTTCATGATCTCGGATGGTGCACACCGGAAGATGCGATGGAGTATCATATGGCTAACCATGAATATCAACAACAAAGGCTTTCATACTATAATCAAGGTTATCAAAGAGGACCCACTGAGTTAGAGGAAACCATGAATCAATTCATGCAATTCTCTTTAGCCATTCAACAAAACCGAGAAACGCAAGATGTTCAACTTACCAAATTCTTCACCGAGCAAAACGTAAGTCAGGCCTCAACTTTTCAAAACCCTATGACTTGTGTAGAAACCTGCAATGCTACTTCTATAAGGAGTGTAAAAGTGGTTGATGAGGAAGTTGAAAACAAGGATGTTGGAAAGAAGAGAGTGGAGGAGGAAATTGATGACAAGGAAGATGTTGTTGAAAAGGATAATATAGAGTATATAAACATCAAGAAAAATATAGAAGTTGAGTATGAGCTTTCAATGAAGCTACCTTATTTAAGACCTCCTAAAAAAGGAGATGATGTGTTTGTCGAAGGAACAAAAAAGGAGGATATAATCAAAGAAGTCGTGAATGAGTTAGAAACTTCAAAAGTTGAAACTTTTTCAAAAGAGAATATGGTGGACTTAGAGTTAAAGAAGAGTAGTAATGCAAAGGAGCATAAACTATCATTGGAATTACTTCCTCTACAAGTTCCTAATAACGAAGGGAATGAGAGTCATTACTTTCGGCCAATGGAAACGTTTGGCCGTTTGCAAATCACCATCCCATTCTTAGAAGGTTTAGAGTTAAAGCCAAAATGTGTCAAATCCACCAAGGATAGGTTCTCACAGAAGAAGAAATTAACGGATAAGGAGGCTATCTCTCTTGAGGAGAGGACAAAACAAATGAAGGAAGAGAGATCGCGAGTTGAAGTGGTAATAATTAAGGATGAAGAAACCAAACAAGCAAACTGTAAATACTCTTGGGTCTTCATATTGGTAAGAAAAGTACCAAGAAAAAGAGACAATGGTTGATGATTCAACCATGAACCGTCAAGCCATGTGACGTTAAACGAGGCGCCTCGTGGGAGGTAACCCACACTTCTAATGTTTTATTTTTTTTGTTTTGTTTATTTTTATTTCAGGAAATAATAAGGGGACCTTTCTGGTGAAAGCTAGGAAGAATCAATTGATATGGCAATACCCCTTGTGAGTCAACCCTCTCGGGCTTGCTCTGAAACATTGAGGTCAATGTTTAGTTCAAGTTTGGTGGTGGATTTACTCTTTTGCATTTTTCAAATTTTATGCTTTTATTTTTGTTATTTGTCCCCAGTTTAGAATGAGTAGTTCCACAACATAGTGAAAAGCTCATGCAAGACAATGAGAATACCAACAATGGAGCAACATGCATGAAAGTGGTAGTGAGTGGAAATTTTTGAAAAATTAATTTTTCCCTTTTCTTTTTCAATAAAAGTGACAAGGCAGGTGTGAATTTTCAAACTCAAAATCTTAGTGTGTGCATGAAACGTAGGTTGTTAGTAAATACTGAAAGAAGTTCTTTATGATACACAATTATGTTTGTTGGATCGGCTTAGACTTAACTATTGTGAGGAAAGCTTTCCATTGTTTACTATATGCAGGAGACCATCGATTACTTTGACTTGTTTGTATTGTGCTAAACCGTTTGTCGCATCATTTTGTGGAAATCTGTGAAAAGGACTTAGGCATTTATTTGAATCTGAGAGTTTCTTTAAGCCTATTCCATCTTAAAACTTTTTTTTCTTTTTGTGAGAGTGTGATCCTTTGCTAACCATTCTTTGAGCCTGAGGTCAAGATAAATTTCATAATATGCACCAAGAAAAGCATCTGGTGAAGTTTTGATCTCAATAAAAAGCTTGTTTTGGACCATCAACCATAAAATTTGGTGATGTGTTTTCTCCTTTACCTTTATAGAAAGTAGGGGAGCATTCATAGAATCTGAATACAGGTTGATCTCCAAGTTGGGGAGATTCATAAGCAAAAGAAAAGTAAGTACAGGTGGTGATGTGCAAAGAACAAAAGAACTTCGTAGCTTGACAAAAAAGAGAAGTAAAAGAAAAACAACATGTGAACTTGGACAGTTGTTGAAAAAAAAAAACATCGAGCTACGAATGAAAAAACGGACGGGTGAAAAAGCTAATGGTATAGAGAAAAAGGAATGAGTTATGTGATTCGGATGCTTCCCTAGAATAGGAACAACCCTCGTTTATCTTCTTCTCTTTGAATCTAAACTGCATTACAACCTTAGAAAGACCTTCTGATTCTCAGATTCCACGGGACTTGATGCTAACGATATGGTGAACGTATGATATGGATTTTTGTTGATTTAATTGTTTGGATGAGTGTTTAACCCCTCTATTATTCATCATACTTTTTGATGAGAGTGATTAGTGCTGATTCAATTGCAATTGTGTAGTGTTTTGAACTTCTGGAGGTAATTTTCTTTCAAAATCTGTTTCATGTATGTGTTCTGAGTTTGCAGGGAGATGAGGAGTATCTGATTTGGCTGCTGAATTGAGCCACTTGAAAAACCTTTTTGAAAAACTTGTGGCATGATAGTTGGTATGTTTTTTTTGTTGTTTCATTGAGGTGAGTAATTTTGTTTAGGGACAAACAAAACTCTAAATTGGGGAGAGTTTGTTAGAAGTGAATAAATGGTGTTTTCATGTGTTACATTAACTACCTTTTGAGCTAAAAGTGAATATATCTTGCGATTTTTAAGGATTTTATAGTTAGAATTGAACTTTCGAGGTTCGTTGTTAATTGTAGAACGACTTGCGTCACTTTGGGTGTTATTTGTGCAGATATTGAAGTTAATTGTTTGAATTTATTATCAATAAACCTTGTTTTTATCTTAAATCATTGTGGAGTCTTTGATCAAAAGAAAAGATTCTAACTTTTGCCCTAGGTTACTATATTGATTCAATCTCAATTTGCAGAGATGGAATTGTGATTGGGTTTTCATAATTATCGTTCTTTATTACTATTACCGATATTGATATTTTGAGAGATCGAATCTCATACCGGTAAAAGTTTATCTAATTTGATTTGCAGACATGGAATCATATTTGAGGATAAGTGAAGATAGTAATTCAAATGATTGTTCAATTAAGGTCTAATTAATAAATTGTATAGGAATAGGTTGATGAACCTTAAAGCTCAACATATTTGTTCACCATTGTTATTCATCTTTAAGCTTTTTATCAGTCAATTATTATTCTGTTATATGCAATTTTAGAACAAACATACAAACTCAACTATTTTTCTCACTCAAAATAACCAACTATAGAACGACAGTAGTATTAAACCAATCTCTGTGGATACGATATATACCGAAAATATTTACCCACAAATACTTTCAACAATAAGCAAGATACGAACAAAAGCTCCTTGCTAAAAATACAAAACTATACAAAAATTTCTCTAGCAGAGTTTATGCAACGCTTTGGTGTAGTTTTGTAGAATTGATTCACTGATTTTAAATTCTTCCAATGGCTTCCTTTATAGATAGGGATAGATTCGTTGAAGGGTAGAATATGAAATACAAAGTACAACTATAAAGTCCCCAACCGTCATGGTGGGAATGGTAGATGACAAGTACAGGTTGGACTGTCCTTACGCCACCCTATAAGACTAGAGGTCACTGTTTACCTTAGTACTTTTATGCTCATCATCACATGCAAGGAGTCCTTGATCTTCTAAGTCTTCAGAGACTTCTGGTTGTATGTTGATTGAAGCATGTTGTAGATGATCAGAACTTGTGTCTTCATAACCTAAGTCTCTTTAAAACCTGATCAGCAAAACCTTGTCTTCAGAGTCTTCAACACTTGGTGTTCAGAAGTGATGTCTTCAGATCTTTAGAACTTGTTCAGCAGAACCTCGTCTTCAGCATCTTTCGAATATGGGACACATAAGTAAAGCTTTAGAAAGCCTCGAAAACTTCCTTACAAATTCAAGATCAAAAGCTCTTGTACTAACGTTCCTTCGAACCATTGTAGAAGTAGCATTCCAGAATCTTGACTTGTATTGTAACATAGCACTAGTATTCTTCTACAGTGTTAAGTTCAGAACCTGATGATGTCACACTGAAGTTGGAGAAAAACAAAAGAAAGGGGGGGGGGGTTTGAATTGTGTTCTTCAATATTTATTTCCCTTTCTTAAAAATATTTTCTTTCTTCGAATATCTCATCTTTTTGGATATGCCTTAGATAATCTTTCGGAAGCATGATAATGCATAACCAACGAGACATACATTCATTTAGTTTCTTTTCTTTATCAGAACTTCTGACTTTATTAAGCATACTTCTGAATAAGGATTGCATAAAAAGTCTGAGTTAAATGAAGGTTCAGAAAGTAAAAGACACATTCATTTTTATCCTGGTTCGCCTTCTCAACAAGGCTACCTCCAGTCCACATGCCAAGGTGATTTTGCCTTCTTCAAAGGCTTAATGCACTATAACCAATCTTGATCACAATTTCACGACCAACTATCGTGACTAACAATAGAGTGCACAACCAACTATCGTGACTTACTCCAATGAACTGTTCAGTGATCTGATTCACAGATATAACATTCATTGACCCCTTTGAACTTCTAACCTTCACTTGGTCTTCTAAGAGGATTTCCATAATGATCATAGTCACTGTGTTAGCTGGAGATTTCGATTGAAGAAAAGTTTCTGGAAGAGTTAGAGTTCGAAGAAAAATGGCTTCTGATGGCCATGTTCGAGGATGTTATTTAAGACGAAGATAATTGAAATCGAAGCTGAATCGAGATAGATCGTCTTTGAGACTTAAGCGTTTCTCGAAATACAAAGAGTACTAAATCTTAGCGTATTTCGTGGCATTCTCGTTAAATATCACGTTGCCACGTATCGAAAGAGAATTCAGGCGGGAGGATTTGAATTTCGAAACATTATGTATAACTGAATAAGGACAGATGGCGCCCCAGGGATTCGAAACGTATACATGTGAGCAACATGGCATTTCGTTAGCGTAGGACTGTTAGGGTCGAATTAGTATAAATAAGGGTCTTAGTATCAGGATCCGGGGTGTTCATTTTGTACAAATCACTCACAAATCACTCAAGTATCAAGTGTTAAGAGAAAGAGTTCGCTGAGAAATGTACGTATGACACCACACATTTAATATGTTTGTATTTCTACTTACAGAATCAAAGTATCTTTAAGTTTCCTTTACTTTTTCGTCTACTTTTCCTATAGTTTAAGTTTCTTTATGTTCTTCGATTGATATTCTGCACTTTACATTTCTGCACTTTATATTATTGCACTTTACATTCCTGTACTTTACGTTTCTGAAAGTTATATTCCTTTATCATTTCGTCAAAGTCTTTTTTCTTACATTTATAACCAGTTTATGTTTCGGTTGTGTACATTCTTTGTTAGTTTATTTTGCAAGTTACTTACATGTTCATACTATAACCAAGTTTCGACGCAAAAGATCAACAAACATGAAACAAGTTATTTCAAAAGACAACTATTTGACTATGTCCTAGGATCAATCTAGTCGATCCTGCGAGTAACCAAAATATATATTTATAATTTGGAGGACTAGCGGTTGTTTACCGGAAATCACCGTAAACAAATCGGCACGCCCAGTGGGACCGTGTCAAACAGATTGTCATTAATTTGTTGTTTTATTTTTGTCTAGAATATATCAAGACCTTGTATGAACCTTAGGAACGGTAAATTAACCAACAGTGCACCACCGATTCCTAAACGAAGGTACAACAAGAAAATGGTCAATTCGACCAGTGGAAGGGGAGATCAAGATCCCCCACAAGGGTCAGGAATAGTAGCAGCAAGTACTACAAATGTTTCGACGTCCATGTCACAAGCGCAGGAGATACCCTCTTCGATAGGGTCTGCGGCTGTAGTTAGTTCCCAAGCCATGCCCGAAAATACATCAGGGCCAACAAGAACAGTTCCAGTTTCCAGTTCGACCTCCATGCCTCACTTCATAGGCACGGCAGAAATACCACATTTTGTGACAAATTTCGCAAATCAACAACAAACCCCAAGACCTTCGTCATCATCATTCGAGGGTTGGAGACCTGGGAACCCATATGGGATGCCGATTTCATATATGACAGGATTACATGGTGCAAGACCTACATATACTACACCAAATGCGGCGATATTTTTGCCTAACGCTGGTTCAGTAGGTCAAAGTGCGCAGAATATAGGGCCATCGGGCCAAATGCCTCCATTAACTACCAGTAGTCAAGCGGTGTTTAGACAAGAGATGGATGCAAGTAATCACGATATGGTGGGTGTTCTTGCTCGAGAAATGGGATTGATCTTTACTCCCTTAGTAGCAAACATTACCAGGACTAACCAGGATAATGTAGAAACATACCAAAAAATATCTTCACAAATAGGTCGTATGGCAGATTTCTTAGGAGTCCCTCAAACTAGGCAAAGAAATAACCAGTCTACCTATCGAGAAGGTGGCCCAGTCTTAGAACAGGTTCAAGATATAGTTCAGCCACCCAGGCAGGTACCCGTCAAAAGAAATCAAGTAATAGATTTAGAAAATCAGAATCGAGGGGCCAATACTGGCCAACAAGAAGTTCCCCAGGAACAGCCTAGGCTAGTTGTAGTAGGCAGGAACGAACATCCAGATGAAGTATTACACAGGGTTAGGAGAGACAATATGGCAACAGAAAATAACCTAACCGCTATGATAGAGAGAATTATGGCCAATAATGGCCTTAATACTGGACTTCGACGTCCAAATTACACTTCCCCTATAGCGGAGTATATTATGCAAACGGAGTTACCAAGAGGTGCCAAAGTACCCAAATTTATAAAATTTTCAGGGGATACTAGCGAATCAACTGTGGAACACATAGCCCGATATTTAACAGAGGCTGGTGATTTAATAGGTAACGAAGACTTGAGAATTAAATATTTCCCTAGTTCATTAACAAAAAATGCTTTCACATGCTTCACTACCTTACCCCCAAACTCCATAGATGCGTGGGCACACTTGGAGAGATTGTTCCATGAACAATTCTATATGGGCCAAACCAAGATAAGTTTGAAAGAGTTGGCTAACATTAAGAGGAAATTCACGGAACCCATAGATGATTATTGTAGCAACCTGCCTAAAAATAAAGACTTAGAGTCGCCACCTATTGTGAAGGGCGAATAGGAAACCCTACGCAGTTTAGAGATCAGGGTAAGTTATTATAATCAGGTTGAGGGAAGGTGTTAGGCACCCTCAGCCCTTTCCTATTGGCTTTGAATCTAGGGTAACAGTTTTATGGCTAAAATATTAAGGTTTAATAGCTAAGAAAGTGAATAGGGGAAAAATTGAGATTTTAGGGAGGGGGACTCGCCTTGGTTATCCAAGTGCCTACGTATCTCCTTAGGGAGAATCAGAGTCAACGTAGTTCGGGCACAGGGTTGTACGCCTTAGAATTTGAATGGAGATGCTTGAAGGCTTTTTGAATGGCCTATCGTAGTTTTGAATTTGATTTGAAAGGCATTTTGAATTGCCTGATTGAAAAGGATGAAAATCCGTAGTTTGATTTGAGGTGTTTTGAATGTTTTAGATTTGGGCGTTCAACCCTGATTTGATATGTCACCGTTAGATGCGATGACCAATAGATTTGGTCAGTATAGCTAACGGATTAATGGGGCATTGCTAGTTACTCAGATCGATAGATTCGATCGTCGCGGGCAGCAAATTGAATGTATTTTAGATTTTGTATATTTTTTATCTCTCGTCTAATGCGACTAATAGATTTAGTCGGGTCGAGGAGAGAATTAATTAAGGGTCAATGTTTTGCCAAATGGGCAGTGGGATTGGGCAAACCCTAATATTTATAACCTTTATAGGTTTTTTTTGGTGATTTTTAGAGTAATTTAAATCGATTAAATCAATTAAATCGAATAGTCGAGATAATCGAATAAATCGGGAGAAATCCTAAACCCTAATCCTAATTTGATTTTTCTAATCCTAATTTAAAAATTAACTTATATCTATATTAATATTTTCTACAATTAAACAATCATATAAGTGATATATATAAATATAAAGAAAATAAATAAATAAAACCTGGACCGGATCCTGTGTAGTGCTCTCTTGATGGTCCATGGTGTGCTTACAATTATGGTACGTTAGATCTGGATGGTAAGAGATCCAAGGGTTAATGGCCGGTGGTGTATTGTAAGCCATGTGAGCGTGGCGCATAAGATCTATAAGCAAATTTCTTGTAAAAAATAATACTCCCTGGGGGACTCGAACCCAGGTTCCCTCCCTTGCAAATCCACACTTCATGCCATGCGTGCTATATTCAGTTAGTCATCAAGTAATCACCCAAGAAACAATATATACAGCAGCTAATAGATAAATGGAAAAGTCAAAGGAAAGAGTAGCGCGTGGGCCCCAGGTGGGTGCGCTGCAACCAATTAAAGTGGGAGAGAGGTTTGAACATTGTTGACTAACCAATGGCAGTCCAGCGCGCGCAAACCAGAGTCCGTGCGTTTTGGATGGACGAATTGCCATTTGTCTCGCATGCCTTCGCCGGTCCACCCTGAGTCAGAGACGCCGGAGCAAGGCTCCGGTTGTCTTCTCCAATTCTCCAAAATCTAACCTGTAAAAACAACGCAAATAAAAGACGGAGAAGGACCCTACCCACCTAATTCGAGGGCCACGAGTCCATTGGTGGACTTGTTTTGAGCTTATTCGACCTGTACAATGAGATATAGGCGAAGCAATGCAATACGGTGCAACAATGGTGGGCTACGATTCCCACGCGAGGCCTCTGATCCAATCGTCCAGAATCACTCTAAAAGCTTACACAAACTTGATCAAACGTTAGTATGCTATAGAATGCACTTAAAAATCAAGGATTAGCAATATCAGACCTTACCAATCGGTATACTCTTGGTGGCGACGCCTAGGGATGTTATTGACCTTAAATCCAACCGTGAAAGACTCCTGGGCACCTGGGGAAGATGATGCAACACCTGGAATCCGTTGATATCAGTTGTGTATGGAGATATTTTATGCCCTAGTTTCCTTCAAGTTTTGGAATCATGGAAACCCTAGTCTTTTATCCCAATTTCCTCCCCTCCTCCTTCTAAATGTTTTAGTATATATATGGGCTCAATTAGGGTTAGAATTATGAGGAAATATATGGCCTTCACTGAGGAAATTTGATTGGAATTTTTTGTATAAAAATCTTCCAAATTTGGATCACTCTTGCTTGCAATATTTTTTCACGTTTTTCTTGGCCTCTAAGATTGTTTTGGATTAATGAAAATATTTGGAGAATCCATCATAACAATTTATTTCATTTAAGTATGATTTTATTTTGATTTAATTTGAATTTACATATATAAAATCAAATATAAATGAAATAAAATCATGAAATAAAATTTATAGAATTAATGGGCCTCTCTTTACCTCTTTGTCACGTTCATAATCCATAAATATAAACCCATTACTCAAAATCTTCCATTTCTATCAATTAGGGTTCTATGTATTCTTGAAATTTGACCAACTTGTGCGCATTGTATCTTCCTCAATTTTAATCATATGAATGCATTCTAGGACTTTTTAGAAAGCTCAAAGAGTCCTCTAAATGACCTTTTTGGTTTCATCTTAATTGAAGTTTCCAAACTCAAGTTATGAGCTTTGACCCGAAAGGTGTTTCTTGTTGACTTTTTGGAGGACCTATAATCTCTTTGACCATATCTCCCAAATGGTGCATTTCTTGATCTTGGGCCCAACATCAAAGTTGTAGAGGATGAAATTTTCTTGAGAATAGGCTTTGGTTGGGAAAATTTTGATGCTCCATGTGAAAGTTATGACCAGTCAAAGTTGAGTTGACTTTTTCCTAAAAAACCCTAATTTGAATAGGAGAGAGTGCTTGAGAAAAACCCTTGAACCTCGAGTTATTGAAGATGACATGAGGAGGGCAAATTTTGGGGTATGACAGCTGCCCCTGTTCAATATTCTTAAACCTGAAGAATCGGATAGACACGTTTGCCTATCGTGATCTAGAGGTAGAAGATGATTGAACACTGAGAATGCCCCGAAATTTGCATTTGTTGGGAAGAGGTTCTGTGGGAGATGGGCTTACAGATGCCACCCAAGGTAAATACCCCTCTTTTTTAGAATGATGAAGCAGATGCTTTCGAAAGGAACCACTTGCTTTGATTGTAGTACGACCTAAAAAGGCAACCTGAATTTTATGCAATGTTATGATGCGTGTATGATGCAGTGAGCTTCTCAAAATAAATGAGAGCGATGTATGTATATGCATTATGTATGAATGAGGTATGTTAGTTGAATGATGCATGATTTTTAGTTATGTCAGTTGAATTATGTTAGTAATTCTGAAAAAGAAAAAATAAAACCTTTGTTTGTTATTGATGATGTTTTGGAGAATATCACTGCCGAGGGACTTGTAACACCCCATATTTTCTAATTTTAATTTAATCGGAAATTAAATTATTATTTAGAATTATTTAGTATTTTGTTGAATTATTGGAGAATTATGGATTAAGGGCCATTGGGCCGGATGGTGAGATTAGTAGTATGGGGGTGCTAAGTGAGTAAGCCCATTACTAAATATTTTATGTTTTCATAAAATAAAGAAAATAAGGAAATAGAGTCAGAACGTGAAAAATGAGAAGTGGAAGAGAAGAGCTGAGGAACGTAAAGAGGAACCAAAGAGGAAGAAGACCAATCAAGAATCTTTGGCTAAGGTAAGGGGGGACTCTTCCAATTACCATCTCTTATTGTAACTATGGATGATAATGCATGTTTGGTTGTGTTGTTGAGTCAATTTGATCATATGTCAGAGTTAGGTTTTGGAATAATTTTAATAGAAGTTGAATAATTGATGAATACCTCTGTGAATTCTATATAGAATTGTATGTTAATTGATGTTTGTGTTGTGGGTATTATATCAATTGTTGTGTTGTTGTGTTCTTCCATGAAACACTGAATCTGAGTTATGGGTTTCCAATAATTGGATAGAAAGTTAGGTTTTAATGTGTAAAACTGACATAGGATAATAGATTGATGAAATTGGATGAATACCATATGTTAATGTGTAAAAAGATGGTGTTTTAGACTTAAAATCGTAGCCTGTTATGAGTGAAAACGAGTGGAAAACGTACTGGTGCGAAATTGCATATTTTTGGAGAAAACTGGTGAAATGCGTATGAGATTTGGTGATACGCGTATGGGAGCGTATGGATGAGGCCATACGCGTATGGGTGTGTTCATACTCGTATGGAAATTCTCAGTGTAAAATTAGTTCTGTTGATTCGCGTATGGGATGGCTGATACGCGTATGGGTTTGGGTCATACGCGTATGGGAGCGTATGGGAGGTGCCATACTCGTATGGGTTCTGTGTGTAAAAATTCTGTTTTTGTGATTTTCTTCGAAAGTTCAATGATGCGTAACTTTTGATCCGTAACTCCGTTTTTAGTGCCGTTTCGAGTATGATGAACCTTATGAGATAACCTATGAGTTTAAATGATAAAATGAGGTGTAGCTTTCAATTAATTTTGAATTATGAATTTATTGTTTGATGAATGATGTATTGTACATATATATGATGAGATATGACAATACATGCTATGTTTTAAACATGATTCGTATGATGATCTTGTTTGATTTTGTAATGGAACTCATGAGATATTTCATGTGATAATATGAGTATGATTTAAATACTTTGTTCGTTTGATGGATGATATATTGTTGACATATGTGATGAGATGTGACAATATAAGACGTGTTTTGAAAACATGATTATGAGATGATTGTTGAGGATTGTACAATGATGATTGAAATGTTTTGGAAGATGTGAATTCATGTATATTCTTACTTTTGATGATGATGATTAGTGTAATACATGTATGTTCTGTAATGATGGTGATGATGATTGATTGTATTGAATGATGTGATATATATATGAACATGCTTGTTATTGATGATGATGATGATGAAATGAGTATAGTTGATGCTACTCATAGATTGGTAATGATGAAAGTATGTTATATATATGTTACATGCATTCATAAACATGAGTTGAATCCTATATGATGAGAGGATTCATCGAGGGGCAGAATTCCCATTGTGTGGAATTGGTGCTGGCAGGACCGTTTCTGAATTGATGATAGATCGGTCGGTGGATGATTCCACTAGTGATGTTTGGTACCACATGCATAGTGTCAGTTGCATTCATATGCATGGATTTGATAACGTGGCTGAATGTATTTCATTGTTATGATTGGTATTGTGTGTTTTGTGTGATGATGGATTATCTGAATATAGATGGATTGGGTGAATAATATAACTATTGATGTGTTGTTATTTATAATGCAATAATATTTGTTAATTGCGAATGAGACTCACCCTTACACTATATTTTTCAGATTGAGGATAGCGGCTCCGACTCGGTGAGGATTAGCTCATGAGTCAATATGTTGTTTAGCGTCGGGTCATGCTCTGATAGGTGTAACACTGGGGGAAACGTTGTTTTTGAGTTTATGATAATAACTCATTTTTGTTTAATTTATTTGAGGATTAATAAATCGATTATGTGATGTAACTTGATGATGTTATTCCGCTGTGTCAACATGATATATTATGAATTATGAGTTATAATGAAATGTCTCTTAGTGAATGCATGACATATGACCGATGTTGTTTATTTTATTTATGAATTGTGACGCCCTTGTGCATGTTACTCTGATTTAATTATTAATTTCCGTGGGGGTTTAGAAGGGTGTTACAATAGTGGTATCAGAGCAGGTCGGTCCGTCCGGCCAATTGTCGAGTCAGTTAAGTTGCACGACAGTTGAATACTGTCGGTGTTTTATCCCTTGGTACGCGACATGTGAGTGAATCACTGTCGGTACTTGGTTGTTTGTTGCAGGTGTTGGATTGAAACAAGTGGGGGAGAAGCTTCGCTTCTCGGTTATGTTTCAGTTGTAAGAAGATTGATTCGGTAGGTGGTTGTTGGCAACAGTGTGAGCGTTGTCGGAGTTTGTTGTTTCTCGAGTTGAAGGTGACTTGGAATTAAGACTTCACTGGGAATTGAGTTGGAACATCTTGAAGGAAGATGATTAGAGGTAATTGACAGTTATTGTAAGAGAAGGAAATTGGAAAGTTGCGATGTGTCAGCTCTACTGGTGTACTGCGAAGATGTCAGTTGAGTAGCTTTACGTCTCGGAAGAGGTTCAGCTGCAAGTTTGCAAGGAGGATTGCTGTTGTAATGTTCCAGAAATCGCACTTCGGCGATAGGATGTGTTTCTTAAGTCATAAGAATGTTTGAAAGTGAAGAGATACGATAAGGGGCTGTTTGGAATGTGATAGAGTTGAAGAGAATGAGTTTTGGAGAGAGATTTTCGTAAGCAAAACGCAGGAAAATTGCTGAATAGCTGCAGAACTTCGAAAATTCATAACTGGAGTTCTGGACATCCGATTCGAGTTCCGTTTGAAGCGTCGGAAAGCTAACGAGATGAACTTTGTTATATAAATGGTTGCAGCAGCTGTAACATATTTAATTGTGACAGGATGACGTTGGAAAGAGGTGAAGTTACGGTTACTCTTGTTCTTAGAACTAGACTTATTGGTACTGCACGGGATGTCAGTGTCAGTGTTGAATGGATCGAAGGAATAATTAAAAGGTTTGTTGAGGAGTAATTTTAAGAATTGAATTTACCAATTGAGGAGTTTTGGATATATCGTATAGAGTGTCGCTGCATGATGTCAATGTTGCATTTTCGGGCATTGATTGGAAAATTCATATCTTGAGTTCCGAGTGTCGGATTAATGTGCCGTTTGAACCTATGAAGAGGAGAGATTATGTTCTTCATTATGGTAGAGTTATAAATACAGTAGATGTGATCCTATGAGAAGATATTGTGAAGTCGGTTAAGGAAGCGTGAAACTTGTTGAATAGGAATGGTTCTTACCGCGATTGTTTGAAACGAAGTTGAGTAGAACATGTTATTGATGAGATGTTCGGCAATAAAAGTGGTTTGAGGGCCGATGGATTTTAGTGAGAAGTGAATTAGTAGTAAAGATGGGATAAACTTTAGAACCATTGGAATTGTATTTGTGATGGCAAAGTAACGATAAGTATAAAAGAAGAATCGTGGGGAATTTCTAACATTGTTGACGTGAGGAAGACTTTGTTGGGATTCCGAGTGGGATGATATTTGGACGTGAAGGATGTAATAGAATTTGGAGTAAAACCGCAAGTTATGAATATTGTGCTATTGTGTTGCGTAGGGAGTCTTTAAATATGTCGGTGCTAATGATGAATGAGTTGGATTTAATTGGACAATTTTGAGACTTGAGTTGGTATGTGAAGGCACTCCTAATAGTGTTAGATTGGGTATGCTAGAAGACGACTAGTGGTATTCTTGATGAGATTAGAAAAGATTAGAAAGATGACGTTGAGTTGATCGATAGGTTGACTTTGAATTACCAAGGTAAAGGCGGTGAATTTAGAATCGACGAGAACGGTGTAATGAGGTTGAGTGATTGGATTTGTGTAACTGATGTTTTGAGCTTCGGAAGAATATTCTAGAAGGAGGACACCGTAGTGGATTATTGAACTATGACGATGATAATGAGTTTGGGTACAAACTCGGAAATGGACACTATTATGTAGTAACGACGGTTTATGCTTAAATATGATTTTCAACTAATATTGACAAATTTAGGACTTGATCACCCTAAATCTCTTGTTGGTAGTAGAGGGAATCATATAGAAGAGATAAGCTTGTTTTGTTACCTTAATGGTTTAAGATGTAATGAATATTAAACCGTGAGAATAATCACTCACCATGTTGTGTGGACGTATGGAGAAGTGAATAGGAAAGAGTACAACATATCGTACGGTGATTAAGACGGGTAATCAGAGTCGCGCAGCGAAAGTGTGATGTGGAGTAGGGTTATGAGTACTGCTCGCGGGAAATAAGGAATTAATATGTCGGAAGCTTACATAGAGAATATGTATTGATTTGTATATTGGATTTTGAATCCCGTGGATGTAAGGATGTTGTGTCGAAGAATTATAACTCTTTTGAATAATTGCCGAGATGATGAATATGTTATTACGATTGTACGTAGTTAATGAGTATGTATTCGGCGAAATTAAAACGAAGAGTTGATGTTATATGATGTTGTAATAATTTTGTGCTGTTATTGAGGCGATATTGTAAATTACATATATAATGAGGAATTACACTCTATGAAGGACGGAGTTGATTTCATTCTTAGTAGAGAGCGTGACTTAGTTGAGCTATTTTGTAAGCGATGGTATATTGAGGCTGATGAGTGTGCACTGGTTCGGATGGTTAGCATGTTTAAATAGAGGAAGTAAATCAGGAATTGGTTTTTGTGGGATGCAAGTAA
This sequence comes from Vicia villosa, assembly GCF_029867415.1. Classification (NCBI taxonomy): domain Eukaryota; kingdom Viridiplantae; phylum Streptophyta; class Magnoliopsida; order Fabales; family Fabaceae; genus Vicia; species Vicia villosa. The sequence goes on along the minus strand of NC_081181.1, from coordinate 111,851,906 downwards.
GGATTGCTAAATGGTAGATTAGTACCATGAATGATGAAGAATGATTCTTGAAACGAATGAGTAAAGAGAGTCGGAATCGGGTAAAACTCAGAAATCTATTTGGTATAGATGATTGTGATGAGTAGTCAGAGTAGTGCGGAAAAAGCGGAATGTAAAGTGTTGGATAATCGATGGCTTGACTTAAGAGGAGTCAGATAATTGGAATTCAATGGTATAGGGATATGAGTATTGAGTTCTTGAAGGAAGCAGTTGGTGAAAAGTGTAAGTATTATTTTATCGCTCAGATGGAAGAGTATGTCTAAGGTTGGTATGTTTGGTAGATGGTATGCATTACTGCAGTGTTGATCAGTGTGATCATACTATAGATTGTGTGATTGTATTACTCGGTTGTTGAGCGTATTGTATTGGTTGTACCTCAATGTTCTGTTGTTGTTAACCTTTTGGAGATATAACGAGTTGGTTACTTGGGATATGTTTTCGAGGACGAAAACTCTTTTAGTGGGGGAGAGTTGTAACACCCCATATTTTCTAATTTTAATTTAATCGGAAATTAAATTATTATTTAGAATTATTTAGTATTTTGTTGAATTATTGGAGAATTATGGATTAAGGGCCATTGGGCCGGATGGTGAGATTAGTAGTATGGGGGTGCTAAGTGAGTAAGCCCATTACTAAATATTTTATGTTTTCATAAAATAAAGAAAATAAGGAAATAGAGTCAGAACGTGAAAAATGAGAAGTGGAAGAGAAGAGCTGAGGAACGTAAAGAGGAACCAAAGAGGAAGAAGACCAATCAAGAATCTTTGGCTAAGGTAAGGGGGGACTCTTCCAATTACCATCTCTTATTGTAACTATGGATGATAATGCATGTTTGGTTGTGTTGTTGAGTCAATTTGATCATATGTCAGAGTTAGGTTTTGGAATAATTTTAATAGAAGTTGAATAATTGATGAATACCTCTGTGAATTCTATATAGAATTGTATGTTAATTGATGTTTGTGTTGTGGGTATTATATCAATTGTTGTGTTGTTGTGTTCTTCCATGAAACACTGAATCTGAGTTATGGGTTTCCAATAATTGGATAGAAAGTTAGGTTTTAATGTGTAAAACTGACATAGGATAATAGATTGATGAAATTGGATGAATACCATATGTTAATGTGTAAAAAGATGGTGTTTTAGACTTAAAATCGTAGCCTGTTATGAGTGAAAACGAGTGGAAAACGTACTGGTGCGAAATTGCATATTTTTGGAGAAAACTGGTGAAATGCGTATGAGATTTGGTGATACGCGTATGGGAGCGTATGGATGAGGCCATACGCGTATGGGTGTGTTCATACTCGTATGGAAATTCTCAGTGTAAAATTAGTTCTGTTGATTCGCGTATGGGATGGCTGATACGCGTATGGGTTTGGGTCATACGCGTATGGGAGCGTATGGGAGGTGCCATACTCGTATGGGTTCTGTGTGTAAAAATTCTGTTTTTGTGATTTTCTTCGAAAGTTCAATGATGCGTAACTTTTGATCCGTAACTCCGTTTTTAGTGCCGTTTCGAGTATGATGAACCTTATGAGATAACCTATGAGTTTAAATGATAAAATGAGGTGTAGCTTTCAATTAATTTTGAATTATGAATTTATTGTTTGATGAATGATGTATTGTACATATATATGATGAGATATGACAATACATGCTATGTTTTAAACATGATTCGTATGATGATCTTGTTTGATTTTGTAATGGAACTCATGAGATATTTCATGTGATAATATGAGTATGATTTAAATACTTTGTTCGTTTGATGGATGATATATTGTTGACATATGTGATGAGATGTGACAATATAAGACGTGTTTTGAAAACATGATTATGAGATGATTGTTGAGGATTGTACAATGATGATTGAAATGTTTTGGAAGATGTGAATTCATGTATATTCTTACTTTTGATGATGATGATTAGTGTAATACATGTATGTTCTGTAATGATGGTGATGATGATTGATTGTATTGAATGATGTGATATATATATGAACATGCTTGTTATTGATGATGATGATGATGAAATGAGTATAGTTGATGCTACTCATAGATTGGTAATGATGAAAGTATGTTATATATATGTTACATGCATTCATAAACATGAGTTGAATCCTATATGATGAGAGGATTCATCGAGGGGCAGAATTCCCATTGTGTGGAATTGGTGCTGGCAGGACCGTTTCTGAATTGATGATAGATCGGTCGGTGGATGATTCCACTAGTGATGTTTGGTACCACATGCATAGTGTCAGTTGCATTCATATGCATGGATTTGATAACGTGGCTGAATGTATTTCATTGTTATGATTGGTATTGTGTGTTTTGTGTGATGATGGATTATCTGAATATAGATGGATTGGGTGAATAATATAACTATTGATGTGTTGTTATTTATAATGCAATAATATTTGTTAATTGCGAATGAGACTCACCCTTACACTATATTTTTCAGATTGAGGATAGCGGCTCCGACTCGGTGAGGATTAGCTCATGAGTCAATATGTTGTTTAGCGTCGGGTCATGCTCTGATAGGTGTAACACTGGGGGAAACGTTGTTTTTGAGTTTATGATAATAACTCATTTTTGTTTAATTTATTTGAGGATTAATAAATCGATTATGTGATGTAACTTGATGATGTTATTCCGCTGTGTCAACATGATATATTATGAATTATGAGTTATAATGAAATGTCTCTTAGTGAATGCATGACATATGACCGATGTTGTTTATTTTATTTATGAATTGTGACGCCCTTGTGCATGTTACTCTGATTTAATTATTAATTTCCGTGGGGGTTTAGAAGGGTGTTACAGGACTCACGTGATAAACCCAATTGAAGAAACCTTTGGTAAAACCTTGTGCTCGAGCGTGAGAGAAAAAGAACCGTCCTGCTAAAGCCTGAGTCTTACATAGCGAGGACTTGTAAGAGGGATCACTTGTTATGATTCTAACAAGCTCACCTGCACCATTAGGATAATTTGCTAGGGTTATAGAAAACTCACCCGCACCATTAGGATTATTTGCTAGGGTTATAGCAAATTCACCTGCACCATTAGGATTATCTGCGAGGGTTATCGCAAACTCACCTGCACCAATAGGATCATTTTCTAGGGTTATAGCAAACTCACCTGCACCAATAAGATCATTTGCGAGGGTTATCGCAAACTCACCTGCACCATTAGGATTATCTGCGAGGGTTATCGCAAACTCACCTGCACCATTAGGATTATTTGCGAGGGTTATCGCAAACTCACCAGCACCATTAGGATAATTTGCTAGGGTTATAACAAACTCACCTGCACCTTTAGGATTATCTGCGAGGGTTATCGCAAACTCACCTGCACCAATAGGATTATTTGCTTTGGTTATAGCAAACTCACCTGCACCAATTGGATTATTGGGTTTTGCTGTAACAGTCAGACGAAAACTGACTACCAAACGAGAATTGGATTTTTATGTACCAGCCAGACGGGAACTGACTACCAAACGAGAATTGGATTATGATGCAACAGTCAGACGGGAACTGGATTTAATGTAACAGTCAGACAGGGAACTGACTACCAAACGAGAATTGGATTTAATGGTTTTCCAGGACGAGAAATGGACTTTGTACTGATTTGCCAGGACGAGAACTGGACTTTGAAATGATTTGGATTACTAATGAAAATTGGACCTCTGTGATATGTAGTATGTGAATGCCCCAGATGATATGCATATGCTAATGCGTATGTATGATGTTGATGCTGATGCTGATGTCAACCCCAAGATTTTATCTCCTTATTGAACTTGTTTAAACCATATTTACACCTACACTAGGACTATGCTTATGCCGGCTTGGTAATGTGGATAATGCTTATGCTCAAGCGTATGTTGATTGATGTAATGAGTGGAACGAACTAATGTCCCCCATAAGACCACCTGAAAAGGCTTCTGGATTGCATATGAAAACTCGTCTTAAAGAAGACTACCTGAAAAGGTTCTTAGCAACGAATGAGGAATGTCTTTAAAGACGACTACCTGAAAAGGCTGAAAGATGTCTTAGGAAGGACTACCTAAAAAGGTTCTTAGAAGAGAATGTCTTAAAGAAGACTACCTAAAAGGGTTCTTAGAATGTCTTAAAGAAGACTACCTGAAGAGGTTCCTGAAAAGGATCGTGGGATTTGTCTTAAAGAAGACTGCTGAAGAGATTCTTAGAAAGGATGATGAATGTCTCAAAAAAGACTACCTGAAAAGGTTCTTAGAAAGAGAATGTCTTAAGGAAGACTACCCAAAAAGGTTCTTGGAAATGGATGACAATTCGTCTTAAAGAAGACTACCTGAAAAGGTTGAAATGTCTTACAAAGACTACCTAAGAAGGTTCTTGGAGAGGACAGTGAATGTCTTATAAAAGACCACCTAGAAAGGTTCGTAGAATGTCTTAAAGAAGATCACCTGAAGAGGTTCCTGAGAAAGATGACAAATTGTCTTAAAGAAGACTACCTAAAAAGGTACTTAGGAAAAGAATGTCTTGGAGAAGACTACCTGAAAAGGTACTTAGGAAAAGAATGTCTTGAAGAAGACTACCTGAAAAGGTACTTAGAAAAAGAATGTCTTGAAGAAGACTACCTCAAAAGGTACTTAGAAAAGGAATGTCTTGAAGAAGACTACCTGAAAAGGTACTTAGAAAAGGAATGTCTTGAAGAAGACTACCTGAAAAGGTACTTAGAAAAAGAAATGTCTTGAAGAAGACTACCTGAAAAGGTTCTTGGAAATGACGATGATTGTCTTAAAGAAGACTACCTGCAAAGGTTCTTAGCAAAGGATGAGGAATGTCTTAAAGAAGATTACCTGGAAAGGCTAAAAAATAATATCCTTAAAAGACTACCTAAAAGGTTTTTGGAAAGACTAATAAATGTCTTAGAAAAGACTATTTAGAATGAAACTGTCTTACAGAAGGCTACCTGAAAAGGTGTGGTGTAATGTATCAACCAATGTATGCAATGCATGACTTATATGTATTTGCATGATGCTTCAATGATAGGTTGTTAACAACCAAAGCGTGTATAGCTTGCTAATGTTGTAAGGTTGTTGGATGCTAGCGCGATTTCCCAATACCTATTTCTTGAACTTTGTAGTTAGGAGAAAGATTGATTCGAGGTTGTAAAGCATGAAGACGCCTTTTCCTTTTGTTGTGCGCCTTATGGATTTGATATCCAATGCCCCAATATTTAGTGGAAAAGATGCCTATGATCTCCAAGCCATGAAAGAAGTGCCCCGAGAAATAACCTTGTCGTATGCTTCGACGTTTAGATTGAAGGGTATGCCCTTGATCTCCAGGATGTGGAGGGCTATCCATAGTGTTCTATCCTTTTGAATTTGAATTCTTCCCATGTTTGACATGCCCCTGTTTGTTATTGTTTTGAGGTGTGTCCCAAGTCGATTGAACCTTTAGGATGAATTCCCCTGGTGAATAGGATGTTTGATTGCATGCCCCTGTGATCCTTGAAATTTTGCCCCTGTTTAGGAGAACCCCCTAGATGTGGTTCCCCCCCATTCCAGAGTCTTTATTAGAAATGATTTCCTTTGATTAACCCATTTCGAGATCTCATCGATGCTAAGTGTATATTCGTAGATGACGTTGTACCCTTTGAGAAGTAACTCCAATGCGATGCGTATGCAAGTTTTGAAATCGAAGTCCGTTTAGGACTGGATGTTTTAGAAATGAATGCTTGAAGAAGCGTAGTGATTTAGGGATAGTTTTAACAAACTCTAGGAGTCAGTATAACAAAATCCTGCTTGATATGCTTTTCATAGTTAACCTTGCCTCAATTAGGACTTTTAAATGTTGTAACTTGGCCTGGTTCATGTTTTAAGAAACAATGGATATAAGGCTCAAAATTTATTTAACCCAACCCCTTTCTCCTTGATGTTCTCCAAATCCTAAGAATTCGCCTAATCCAATGATTGCGCTTTGTTTGCAAGAGAATCATTTCAGTTTTGATATTGAGCAGAAGCCTTAGTAGAGATCCAAGCACCGATGAGAAATGTTGTGGAGATCCAAGCATTGATGGGAAGCTTCAGCGGTCACAAGATTATCCTTTGTATTTCGCCTTTGTTTTTTTTATCCCTTATTTTGCATGAACCAATTCCTTTGGATTTGATTCATCGGGATGCCCTAATTTTTGCCTAAGTCGTTTTTGTTTTCATGGAATTTTCCATTTTGACTTAGCGGGCGCTTTTCCTCCTTTTTCTTTTGAATGCTCCTTTTGAAATATTGATCCTTGGATATTGATTGTTGTGACTACCATGTTAATTTTGATTTGTAAGCTTCGACTTTGATACGTCCTCGATCTTGAATGATGTATTGAGGAAGAAGATGTTGTGGATGTTATCTCCATTGCTTCCTCAATCTTGGATGAATGCGAGGAAGAAGATATGCTTGAACCTTTGTTTTGACATTTGCTTGAACCTTTGCTTGAATCCTTACTTGGATTGACTGATTCTCTTGACAACCAAAATACACCATTGAATTAATCGAAATCACCCTGCCCCTGGTTGAAATCAAGGTTTATTTGAAAAGTAGAAACAAAACTCCAACTCCTGGCTCGAGGGGGTGACGAGGGATTAACATCCTTATATCTCCACTGTTTGGGAATTAAAACAATGCATGTACATCCTCGGCTCGGTCTTACCTTGAAAGCATATGTTTAGCGAGACTTAGTTATTTGTATTCGTCATTTTCCCTTAAGTTTGTTAATAATCCTAAATTTGAAATTGAAAATAGAAGCGTACGACTGGAAAGTCGTAGTAGTGAGCGAAATAAGCGAATGAATTGATTCCAAAACCTGCATGGTCATCCCATTAGAATTGCTAATCCGAAGGTACCACTTTTATCTTGAGTAACACTTAGCGATCGTAGGGATTGAAATTCTGAGCGTGGCAAAACCTATTGATCCTAAGGGTAATCTCCTTTGTAAATCCGTTGAACTTGTTTTACTCCTTAGTTAATGGATTTGTAGAGGTAAAGGGTAACCTCGAATTCTCCTTGGGCACGTCAAACCTGTCGGGAATAAATTGTTAGCAGTGGGTTTTCGTCGTATCGGAACTTCATGAGTTTCCTTTGACTGAACCTCTTTTGCTTTTTCTAAGGATAGTATCACACCGTTTGCAAACTTAAGAGTTTGTAAATTGATGAGGAAAACCTATGACCCTTTTGCCCCTTGGTGTGGGGTTAACACACGTCGCATTCCCTTCATCGTGGTTATGTGTCTTTGTTCAGGGTGTTGCCCCAGTTGGACTGACCCTTGCCCCCAAGTTATCATAGAGCGTCCACGTAAGTTTTGCTATGTTCATAGATGAACCCCCTTATGACTAGATACCCCTTGTGTGTATCTATGAGGGAACTCTTTTGTTGAACTAATCCTTGCTCGACGATAACCTTTGTTGTATTTACAATCCTTTCACGACAAGGCATGGACATGCGTCTGACATGCTGAAAGACATCCCCTTTTTTTAGGCTCATTCCCAATGATTTATCCTCCTTTCTCCATAGTCTACGATCCTTTTTCTTTGCAAGTCTCAGGGAATCGTCTAGCGCGGTAGGTGCAGATAGAAATGCAAATGTAGATGCAAATGTATGACTGCATGAAAATGCGAATGCGTGGGTATGCGAGAGACTCTTTGTATTATAACTCTGTATATGCAACGCAGACGTGTGACGTATAATCCTAGGGATAGCCTTAGAGGCGACATTAGACCCTCGTGAAATCCTTGCAAGATAGATGTTATGACACGTCAATGGAAATCCCTTAGATTAGGGAGTGTGCGGAAGGTAGCGGCTGGTGACCGTTCAAGACAGTCACCAAATCTCATGGCCATCGAAAGGCCGTTCGACATGTACCAATGAAGTTGTCCCTCGTGGGAAGGTTCTCTATGCAGAAAACAACCTATATAAGGACGATATCGGATGAAGTGAAATCCTTACAGGCTAGGGATGAAAGACGTATATATGGGAATCCAAACCCTACAAGTTAGAGGGTGCGCGGAAACAAGCACAGAGTGACCGTTCAGGACAGTCACTAAATCTCATAGCCATCGAGAGGCCAATCGAACGTATGCTAATGAAGTTGTCCTCCGTATGAGGGATGTGATTTTTAGAAGCAGAATCCCTATAGGCTAGGGAATGCGTATATGTAAGCATGGGGTGACCGTTCAAGATAGTCACTGAATCGCATGGCCCTCGAGAGGCCAATTGACGTATGCTAACAAAGATGTCCTTCGTACAAAGGATGCGGTTTTAGAAATAGAGTCCCTACAGGCTAGGGACTGCGTAGATGTAAGCACGAGGTGACCGTTCAAGACAGACACTAGATCGCATGGCCATCGAGAGGCCAATTGACGTGCGTAAACGAAGATGTCCTTCGTGGGAAGGACACATAGTTGTAAGAGTACAAAAATATAAAAGGAAACTCCCTACAGGTTAGGGAGTGCGTAGATGCAGGCGCGGGGTGACTGTTCATGACAGTCACTAAGTCTCATGGTCATCGTGAGGCCAATCAACATGCATAAATGAAGGTGTCCTTCGTGGGAAGGACATGGTCTTAGAAATAGAGTCCCTGTAGGCCAGGGAACGCGTAGGAATACCTGCAAAAATTAGAATACAAGGAATTCGCAGTATATAAATTGCACATATATAATAAGCACGTAAGCACATAAGCCCTAGGTTCATAGGTTCGACGTAACGGCTTAGGGTGCCTACCCTTCCCATTGGTATGTTCTAGAAGGTCTCATGGGGTCGTTCGTAGCCGCCGAGACTTTTTGTCTCTTTGGATTTTAAAACAACTCATTTTATCCATGAGGTTCGAGTTTTAGTTGTAGGTTCCCAGAGAGATCAGCCAAATACCAAGTCCAGCCCTCAACAAGGTCAAGCCTTGTATCAGACCTTTCCGGATATTCAACCCACTCTGAGTGGAATTATAATAAGACTCGTAGGCGATGTAATTCCCCTCTGGTCTTAAATATAATTCCCACGCTTAGGTTTTAACAAAAATTCATATATACCCAAAAAACAATTAAATAACACATATTCAAATAAATAACTACTTAATTGAATTGCGGTAAATAAATGGAATTGCGGTAAATAATTGAAATTGCAAATAAATAAATAAATAAATAAAATTTAAATATTTATGTTAAAACCATAAACCCTAAAATGGCGAATTAGCCAAACCCTAAAAATTTCTCCAAAAACCTAAAAAAGTTTGCCAAAACCTAGGAGCATAATAATTTACAGTTTTGTTATCACTAATCCCCAGCAGAGTCGCCAGCTGTAGCAACCTGCCTAAAAATAAAGACTTAGAGTCGCCACCTATTCTGAAGGGCGAATAGGAAACCCTACGCAGTTTAGAGATTGGGGTAAGTTATTATAATCAGGTTGAGGGAAGGTGTTAGGCACCCTCAGCCCTTTCCTATTGGCTTTGAATCTAGGGTAACAGTTTTATGGCTAAAATATTGAGGTTTAATAGCTAAGAAAGTGAATAGGGGAAAAATTGAGATTTTAGGGAGGGGGACTCGCCTTGGTTATCCAAGTGCCTACGTATCTCCTTAGGGAGAATCAGAGTCAACGTAGTTCGAGCACAGGGTTGTACGCCTTAGAATTTGAATGGAGATGTTTGAAGGCTTTTTGAATGGCCTATCGTAGTTTTGAATTTGATTTGAAAGGCATTTTGAATTGCCTGATTGAAAAGGATGAAAATCCGTAGTTTGATTTGAGGTGTTTTGAATGTTTTAGATTTGGGCGTTCAACCCTTATTTGATATGTCACCGTTAGATGCGATGACCAATAGATTTGGTCAGTATAGCTTACGGATTAATGGGGCATTGCTGGTTACTCAGATCGATAGATTCGATCGTCGCGGGCAGCAAATTGAATGTATTTTAGATTTTGTATATTTTTTATCTCTCGTCTAATGCGACTAATAGATTTAGTTGGGTCGAGGAGAGAATTAATTAAGGGTCAATGTTTTGCCAAATGGGAAGTGGGATTGGGCAAACCCTAATATTTATAACCTTTATAGGTTTTTTTTGGTGATTTTTAGAGTAATTTAAATCGATTAAATCAACTAAATCGAATAGTCGAGATAATCGGATAAATCGGGAGAAATCCTAAACCCTAATCCTAATTTGATTTTTCTAATCCTAATTTAAAAATTAAATTATATCTATATTAATATTTTCTACAATTAAACAATCATATAAGTGATATATATATAAATATAAAGAAAATAAATAAATAAAACCTGGACCGGATCCTGTGTAGTGCTCTCTTAATGGTCCATGGTGTGCTTACAATTGTGGTACGTTAGATCTGGATGGTAAAAGATCCAAGGGTTAATGGCCGGTAGTGTATTGTAAGCCATGTGAGTGTGGCGCATAAGATCTATAGGCAAATTTCTTGTAAAAAATAATACTCCCTGGGGGACTCGAACCCAGGTTCCCTCCCTTGCAAATCCACACTTCATGCCATGCATGCTATATTCAGTTAGTCATCAAGTAATCACCCAAGAAACAATATATACAGCAGCTAATAGATAAATGGAAAAGTCAAAGGAAAGAGTAGCGCGTGGGCCCCAGGTGGGTGCGCTGCAACCAATTAAAGTGGGAGAGAGGTTTGAACATTGTTGACTAACCAATGGCAGTCCAGCGCGCGCAAACCAGAGTCCGTGCGTTTTGAATGGACGAATTGCCATCTGCCACGCATGCCTTCGCCGGTCCACCCTGAGTCAGAGACGCCGGAGCAAGGCTCCGGTTGTCTTCTCCGATTCACCAAAATCCAACCTGTAAAAACAACGCAAATAAAAGACGGAGAAGGACCCTACCCACCTAATTCGAGGGCCACGAGTCCATTGGTGGACTTGTTTTGAGCTTATTCGACCTGTACAATGAGATATAGGCGAAGCATTGCAATACGGTGCAACAATGGTGGGCTACGATTCCCACGCGAGGCCTCTGATCCAATCGTCCAGAATCACTCTAAAAGCTTACACAAACTTGATCAAACGTTAGTATGCTATAGAATGCGCTTAAAAATTAAGGATTAGCAATATTAGACCTTACCAATCGGTATACTCTTGGTGGCGACGCCTAGGGATGTTATTGACCTTAAATCCAACCGTGAAAGACTCCTGGGCACCTGGGGAAGATGATGCAACACCTGGAATCCGTTGATATCAGTTGTGTATGGAGATATTTTATGCCCTAGTTTCCTTCAAGTTTTGGAATCATGGAAACCCTAGTCTTTTATCCCAATTTCCTCCCCTCCTCCTTCTAAATGTTTTAGTATATATATGGGCTCAATTAGGGTTAGAATTATGAGGAAATATATGGCCTTCAATGAGGAAATTTGATTGGAATTTTTTGTATAAAAATCTTCCAAATTTGGATCACTCTTGCTTGCAATATTTTTTCACGTTTTTCTTGGCCTCTAAGATTGTTTTGGATTAATGAAAATATTTGGAGAATCCATCATAACAATTTATTTCATTTAAGTATGATTTTATTTTGATTTGATTTGAATTTACATGAATAAAATCAAATATAAATGAAATAAAATCATGAAATAAAATTTATAGAATTAATGGGCCTCTCTTTACCTCTTTGTCACGTTCATAATCCATAAATATAAACCCATTACTCAAAATCTTCCATTTCTATCAATTAGGGTTCTATGTATTCTTGAAATTTGACCAACTTGTGCGCATTGTATCTTCCCCAATTTTAATTATATGAATGCATTCTAGGACTTTTTAGAAAGCTCAAAGAGTCCTCTAAATGACCTTTTAGGTTTCATCTCAATTGAAGTTTCCAAACTCAAGTTATGAGCTTTGACCCAAAAGGTGTTTCTTGTTGACTTTTTGGAGGACCTATAATCTCTTTGACCATATCTCCCAAATGGTGCATTTCTTGATCTTGGGCCCAACATCAAAGTTGTAGAGGATGAAATTTTCTTGAGAATAGGCTTTGGTTGGGAAAATTTTGATACTCCATGTGAAAGTTATGACCAGTCAAAGTTGAGTTGACTTTTTCCTAAAAAACCCTAATTTGAATAGGAGAGAGTGCTTGAGAAAAACCCTTGAACCTCGAGTTATTGAAGATGACCTGAGGAGGGCAAATTTTGGGGTATGACAATTATTTGAACAGGTTCCGTTTGCTGAAGTCAAGATGTTTCGCAGTCGTTCCAGAACATGAATTGGTCGAAATGGCTGCAGGCGGTTTAGACTATTCAATTAGAAAGAAATTGGATACTCAATATTTGAGAGATATGGCCCAACTAGCAGATAGAGTTCGACATGTCGAACGATTGAAAGCAGAAAAGGCCAGAGCGAACAAGAATTATAAGAGAGAGAGTGTGGCTTATATCGAGGCTGAAGACGCTGAAGGCGAAACCTTCGAAGATTCATACAGTTTCGAAGAAGTCGAAATAGACTTAGCCGAATTAAAAGACGCACCACCCTACTCTTGTAAATTGCTCACTCCTTCAAATGGAAAAAATCCTGTAGAGAATGACAAAAGTGATAAATTTCCAAAGAAAACTTATACTTTTGATGTCACTAAATGTGACAAAATATTTGATTTACTAGTAAAAGATGGCCAGATGATAGTGCCTCCCAATTCCAAAGTTCCTCCATTGGAGCAACGGAAGAAACGAGACTTTTGTAAATATCATGGGTTTATAGGCCATAAAACCTCACAGTGCTTTCTTTTCAGGAATCTAATTCAGAATGCTATCAAGGATGGACGTTTGAAGTTCGCTGATAAGGCAAATAATCACATGAAGGTCGATGCTGATCCCTTGAACGTCGCTGACACAAACTACGCCGAACCAGTTGACATCAATATGTTGGATATGTCTGAAGCTGACATTGCTGAATGGGAGATGGTTTCGACCAGAAAGCAGGCTAATGATAGCCTAGATGACAATGTAACCTTCAATACTGATGTTGAAGAGCCCTTCGAGACCGAAATCACTGAAGATCTGGAGGAGAAAACTAGCGAGGCCACTGAAGACCTCAGGGTGAAACTCCAACAGATAAAGATCTCTGAAGCTCCCCCAGTAGGCGTCAACATGGTAAATGTTAGGCAACCTTTATCTGAAATAGAAGAACTAGAGAAGTGTTTGCTGAGGGAAAAGGGAAACTATGGAAGTCCACATACAGGTGGAAGTTTGAAAGATGATCTCTGGAGGTGTCATGAGAAAAATGCTGGACGGATGCTGTTGAAGCGGTATAGCGGCAAGCAAGAAAAGTTTTGGAAATATTTATCCGGGAATTTATCGTGTCCACAGAGATTAGTGCTACTGAACTGCCGTTCGACGGATTCTTAGTTATGAGTTTGGTTTTGAATGAATTTAAATATGAAATGGAAAAGTAAATATCAACACAAAAAGAATACATTCTTCAAATAGAAGAAACTATCAAGTATTGCATATAATCTACTCTTCACAAACTTAAACTTATCGACCAGTTGCACTCAGTCTACTATACTCCTTAAACCATTCACGTGTTGCCCGTTGTCGGCATTCGTGTCCAAACACCTCCACGAGTTCTATTGTATGCTTAGTTGACGATTTCTCCACCAATCAACCATACGGTAGCTTACCGTGTTAAATTAAAATATTGCTCGATCGACGATCTCTCCACAAATCAAACAACCCGGTAGCATTACGAACCAACACAAAGTGAACATTAACTCTTCATCTATCTCTACAATCAAGAAGCTAATGATTATCTCTCCTAATCAAGATTTGTGAGGTCTATCTCTACAACAATACAAATCCCTAACATCAAGATGCAAAATAACCCACCAAACATAACCCAAACATCAAGATGTAAAAAATCAGGAAAAACAACAAGTTTATATTGTAAAGCAACTTTATACAACGCCATGGGCGACAAATATACATGAGATCAAAGTATATATATATATATATATATATATACAAAACCCACAAATGAAACCACAAAGAGAAGAAAAGAAGAAAAACCCAAAAATCTCACGGTTTGTCGGCTCCGATTGATGAATGATTCAACCCCGGATCATCCATTTGACAACTCCAATGTGTTTTCTAGCATCTTTCCACTCAAAAATGGTTGTGATGACTTTGGGAACAAATACCCCAAAGCATAACCCTAAAAAATGTGATTTTTCCCTATTTAATGACTTTCCAAACCGCCCAGACCGCGCTTAGCGCGGTCAAGCCCGCTTAGCCCGCTCAACAGAAAATTGAAATCTTGTTTTGGCCATATCTTGAGAACCGTAACTCCGATTTGCGCCCGGTTCGAAGCGTTGGAAAGCTTATTTCATGCTCTATCTAAAAATGACAACATATCAACCAAATTGGTGATTTATTATTATTTGGTTTTGAGCTTTATTCGCCGAATGAATGGATTCCGCCGCTCAAAATCTCGCGTTTGAAGCCGTGTCTTCGCCACGTTATTGCTCATGCTCCAAATACGCCTCAATACCTACAAAATGAATAGAAAACTATCAAAAAGTATAAAAGTATATGAAGATACATCTATTCACAAAGTATACGTATTTATACACAAAACGGGGTATTATTCGAACGGTATTAACAAAAAGTATCGATAAGTGCCACTATTTACAAACACAAAATAACTACATTTTGACACTTAACAACTCTCCCCAACTTGAATTTGTTTGTCCTCAAACAAGGCCAAACACTCAAATCGCAAAAGTAAAAATCAAAGAATCAAGAATCAACAAGATTTGGAAAAACGAAACAATTGTACGGTTCAAACAAAAATGTACCAACAAAGTAAATACTTACCACAATCCTACAACGACAACATGAAAATGAAACGGATCCTAAGTACAAAATTCATACAAAACATTCTAAAACAAAACAAGCTCAATCACGAATCACGCCTAGCAAAAATTCATCGGTAGATGAAAAACACCGAAAGGTGAGGACTTTGACACACACCCGACAAACTTGCAAACAATAGACAAAATTATGCGTTCATCCAAAAATAGTATCGAAAACGCAACGGCACGAATCACAAGGGCTTTAAAGGTTGTAATGTGGCTCGGTTAACAAACAAGTGATAATTCCTAAAGCTAATCAAAACAAAAACTTGCCTAAACCTAAGGGAGTAATTACTTCCACAAAGTTTCAAACAAAGAAATTTCAATCAAACTTCTTCTTCCTCACATGTTTCACACCAAACACAATACTTATTAACACAAATCTTATTCCAAACTCTTTTTGTTCTTTTCTTTTTCCAATTTTTTTCTTTTTTCTTTCTTTTTCTTTTCTTTCTTTTTCACAATTTTTTTTTCTTTTTCTTTTATTTTCACAACCATATACCAACCACATCATAAAGAGGCAAACATCCTCTCCCCAACTTGAATCCAACCACAATATACATTGAATACTCCCTACTTTCTAAGGCAAGGTAAAAATTCAAACTATAAATCATAGTTCAGGGTTCAAGAAACAAAGAATCAACATCCAAACACAATCGAAAACCAATTGCTGAAGGTTTATCCAAGGCCAGAGGAAAGCTTGGTGAGTTTCTTGGTTCGATGTCACAAGGAAAAGACAGAGATCGTTATGTGTCCCAGATGTGGGGCAGTTTATGATAACCTTATGGCACAATCATTCGAAAGGGTGCTATTCACTATTGATTGGGAGACTCAAGGATTCCACCCCAACATGTATGTGTTCGATAATCGAACACCATCAAAAAGGCCTGATAGTCCTCATCCTAAAGCTTGAAGAATGACATTCAAACTTCCTGCAGACATACCCATGGATAGGTGGACACAAGCTGGTGCAAGAAGTAACAAATGGCGAAGCTGGGACCAAGGCGGTCGAACTGCAATGGCTTATAGAAAGTTGTTCCAGACATTAAATCGAGAGACATAGAGATTGGAGAATTACAAAGGAAAGAACCCAATGTCCAGGTCTCAATGGAGAAGACACCAAAGAATGAAGAAAGCCCAGAGAGAATACAAGGCGAAGGAAGTTGGAGAGTCCAGCAGCACTAAAGTCTCAATGCAGGGGGCAAGGTCAAGCAAGCCTCTGGTAGAATGCAAGCTATTCAGTTCTGAAAATGAGAAAGAAGAAGAAAAGATGCACTCTAGTCCTTGGAAAGGGGATGATAGGATGACTAATGATTTCGACTCAAATGGAGTGTTGTCCATAAACTTCAACTGCAATTTGGTGTCTGTACTTCCTCACGAATTTTACCAAGAGACGGAGGTTGAAGAATGTAAAGAAGCTGATGCAGAAGAAATGGCGAAACACAGACCTGTGTGTTATTATGTGTTGAATAATGGGGCTGTTGAAGAGCAGAATGCATTTTTCGAAAGACCTGACCAAGGTATGAGGAATCATTTGAAACCACTTTATATAAGATCTAAAATTGAAAATGTGGGCATTAACAAAGTCCTAGTCGATGGAGGGGCAGCCGTGAATCTAATGCCCCAATATATGCTGAAAAGGATTGGTATGTTCGATACCGACATAAGGCCTCATAATATCGTTTTGTCCAACTATGAAGGGAAGGTAGGACATACCTTGGGAGTAATCGAAGTAAACTTAACTGTGAGTTCGGTTACAAGACCTACAATGTTCATGGTTATACCAGCAAAGGCAAATTATAACCTTTTGTTGGGAAGAGAATGGATCCATGGGGTTGCTGCAGTACCTTCGACAATGCATCAGAGGCTAACTATCTGGAGAGAGGATGGTATAGTGGAAAACATAGAAGGTGATTAAAGTTACTATATGGCTGAAGTCAACCAAGTCAATAAAACTAGTTTCGACATAAACTTAGCCAATATAGGGCCATGTAATGCAGCAGAAGATATATACGCTCCAAATAAAAATGCTATGTATTATCTATCCTTACACCCAAACGGATTCCAGTGGAACAGAGAAATAATGGACGGTCCAGATGACACAGAACCTGTTGAAGGATTACCAGGGATACGACCAACTGGCTGGGACGAAGACGGTAATTATGCTTGAGTCATCTTTCTTCGAAAAGATTTTGGCTTACATAGCCGAAAACAAAAGAAAAGCGGCTCTGGAGGCCGAACTAGCGAACATGGCTGTCGAAGCCATTCACAAAGAATCAGAAGTACCAGGCCCTGGGATACACTTTATCCCATAGCCACCTGACGATGACATACATGACGAACAGGTTTCAGGTAAAGAAGCAAGTCAAAGATTAGACGCAATCTATGATGAAGAACCTTTGGGGTTTGAGAAGGATCCAATGGCGCCAAATATAAAGATGTTAGCTCAAGACCCACTTGAAGAAGTAAATCTTGGAGACGAGAGTCAAAAAAGGGTGACATACATTAGTGCGAAGTTGGAACCAGCCCTAAAGTCAATAAAGGAAAATAAAGATTGTTTCGTCTGGAACTATGATGAGATGCCTGGTTTAGGGAGAGATTTGGCCGAACTGAAGCTGCCTATAAAAGAAGGGAAGAAGCCCATCAAGCAAACTCCTAGAAGGTTCACACCAGAAATCCTCTCGAAGATTAAAGCAGAGGTCGAAAGACTTATTCGGTGCAAATTCATTAGGACTACGAGGTATGTCGAATGGATAGCTAATATTGTACCTGTTATTAAAAAGAATGGTTCTTTAAGGGTATGTATAGATTTTCGTGATCTAAATGCAGCGACCCCTAAAGATGAATATCCCATGCCTGTGGCAGAAATGTTAGTAGACTCAGCCGCAGGCTTCGAATATCTAAGTATGCTAGATGGATATTCAGGATACAACTAAATTTTCATTGCAGAAGAAGATGTGTCCAAACCAGCTTTTCGTTGCCCTGGGGCAATAGGTACCTATGAATGGGTCGTTATGCCTTTTGGCTTGAAAAATGCTGGGGCAACTTATCAAAGAGCAATGAATTCTATATTTCATGATTTTATAGAAACATTCATGCAAGTGTACATAGATGATATTGTTATAAAATTTGTTTCAGATGACAGTCATCTTGATCATCTCAGCCAATCATTCGAAAGAATGAGAAAACATGGCTTAAAGATGAATCCCCTTAAGTGTGCTTTCTTTGTGCAGGCTGGAGATTTCCTGGGCTTCGTAGTCCACAAAAAGGGAATAGAAATTAATCAGAATAAAACGAAGGCTATTATGGAAACAAAGCCTCCATCCACGAAGAAAGAATTGCAATCACTATTGGGAAAGATAAACTTTTTAAGAAGATTTATCTCTAATTTGAGTGGGCATACCCAAGATTTTTCCCCCTTACTTCGACTGAAGCAAGGAAGGTTTGAGTGGCATGCTGAACATCAAGAAGCTTTTGAAAAGATCAAGCAATATTTGATGCACCCGCCCATCTTATCCCCCCCAAATGGGAAGAAGTACATGCGCCTATATATCTCAGCTTCAGATAATACAATAGGTAGCATGTTAGCACAAGAAGATGAAAATGGTATCGAAAGAGCCATTTATTACTTAAGTAGAGTACTCAATGATGCAGAGACTAGGTATAGCGCCATAGAAAAACTTTGCCTTTGTCTATATTTCTCTTGTATCAAAATCAAGTATGATATAAAGCCAGTTAATGTTTACGTTTCATCTCATTTTGATGTTATTAAACATATGCTATCCAAACCTATATTGCATAGTCGAATTGGCAAATGGGCTTTAGCCCTTACTGATTACTCTCTTATCTTTCAACCTCTTAAGGCAATGAAGGGGCAAATTGTGTCAGATTTCATTGTAGATCATGCAGTGGTTGAAAATCCTCAACAATATGTAGACTTGAAGCCTTGGAGGTTGTACTTTGATGGTTCAACACATAAAGAGGGAAGTGGAGTTGGTCTTCTTATAATTTCTCCTGATGGAATTCCAATAAAGCTCAAGTATAAAATCGAAGGCCCTCTATGCTCCAATAACGAAGCTGAGTACGAAGCAATCATTGCTGGACTTGAAGCCTTGTTGGAATTGGGGGCAACTAGAGTCGAAATTAAAGGAGACTCAGAATTAGTGATAAAGCAACTGACGAAAGAATACAAATGTATCAAAGAGAATTTGATCATGTATTTTGTCATAGCAAATAGGTTGCTTAAAAATTTTGAATACGTGGATTTAAAACACGTCTCAAGGGTAAACAATCAAGAAGCAAATGACTTGGCACAGTTAGCCTCAGGATACAAAGTATCAAAGGAAAAATTAGAAGAGATGATCGAAGTGAGAGGCAAAGCAATGGCCACAAAACTGTCCCCAAGTGATCTGGAGAACTCACAATTAGGCTTCACCAACGAAGAGGAATTTGAAGTATTAAACATAGATTCCTTAGCAGATACAGATTGGAGGAGTCCAATTATAAACTACTTAAGGGATCCTTCGACAGATACAGATAGAAAAGTGAAATATAGAGCCTTATCATACTTCTTGATAGGAAATGAATTGTTTAAGAAGACCCCTGAGGGAGTCTTACTAAAATGCTTGGGCGAAGCTGAAGTGTACTTGGCACTTTCGAATGTGCACAGTGGGGTATGTGGCGCTCATCAAGCGGGGCACAAAATGAAATGGCTTTTGTTTCGTTACGGAATGTATTGGCCAACTATGTTAAAAGATTGCATAGAGTTCGCCAAGGGTTGTCAGGAATGTCAAGAACACGCAAATATTCAACATGCGCCCGCAAATGAATTGAGTTCAATTATAAAACCATGGTCTTTCAGAGGTTGGGCATTAGATTTAATTGGAGAAATCCTTCCCACATCATCCAAAGGCCAGAGATATATATTAGTGGGAATAGACTATTTCACAAAATGGGTTGAAGCAATACCCCTGGCCAATGTAGACCAAGAGGCTGTGATTGAGTTTATTCAAAGACATATATTATATAGATTTGGAATCCCAGAAAGCATAACCATAGACCAAGGATCAGTGTTTACTGGTCGAAAGATGCAAGAGTTTGCGAAAGAGATGGGGTTCAAGTTGTTTACTTCTACACCTTATTATGCTCAAGCAAATGGACAAGTCGAAGCAGCCAATAAAGTGATAATTGGTTTGATAAAGAAACATGTAGGGAAGAAACCTAAGAATTGGCATAAAACTTTAGACCAGGCACTTTGGGCTTGTCAAACATCGCCAAAAGAAGTTACCAATACTACACCTTTCCAATTAACGTTCGGACACGATGCGGTACTTCTAGTCGAAATATATTTGCAGTCAGTAAGGATTCATAAACAAGAAGAGATTCCCTCAAACATATATTGGGAAATGATGATGAATGAGTTAGTTGATCTGGACGAAGAAAGGCTTCGAGCGTTGGAAATGATAAAAAGGCAAAAGGAAAGGGTGTCAAGAGCATATAATAAAAAGGTGAAAGGTAAAACATTTGCTAACAATGATTTAGTTTGGAAAGTTATATTACCTATAGAACGAAAGAACCAAGCTTTAGGCAAATGGTCCCCACATTGGGAAGGCCCTTTTCGAATCTTAAAAGTATTCTCAAATAATGCTTACGAGATAGAAGATTTGGCAGAAGATCGTAGGATTTTAAGAGTGAATGGGAAATATCTGAAGAGATACAAACCAGTCATGCATGAAGTGAAGATTGTAAAAATGTAGACATTAAACATAGACGTCGTGGGCCAAAATGGTAAAACATTATCCAAAATGGCTTTATATTGATGCATGGCTTAAAGAATATAAAGTAAGAAGAAAAAGATGTCAAAATATATTCCATTACTCTCAAGATTAGAGGTACATTCAGTCAGGATGTTTGCATGGCATGCAAACCAAAATTACAAAGAGAAATTACTGCTAAGGAAGTGTTCAAAAGTATGGATAGCAAAGATAAAAACCAAGACCCACAACGCCTCCAACAATGCCTCCAACAATGCCTCCAACAATGCCTCCGGCATACTTCATTTAACCCTGTTCTGCAAATCCTCTAAGTTTAGCAGGGGCAAGCTTTCCGCTTCAAAAGTATCAAGGGATCCCTCCTTGTGCAACTGTTTTACTTTCCCTTGTTTAACAAACATATGGGACAGCAATCTTCCGTAGGGAAGACAAGAAGGTTTGCCTTGGCGAGAGGCAGCAACAGCGACGATTTCGGAAAGATGTTTGAAAATTATCAGTGGTATGTTGATTTTCTTTTTCTGGAGAGCACAAAGCATGAACTCCAAATCCTCCACCATAATGCTTTCCTGATCTTCTTTTCGTGGATGAAAGTTGCCCACTAGAAGTTGATGCCAAATCCTGTAGAGGAGGGCGCTGAAGGGATCGTTGGCGAAGATACTCGACAAGACGGAAGAAGTACTCATGGTAAAAGAGTTTTCAACAAAAACGAGGCCAAAATTCTCACATCTCATCACCTCAGAGATAAGTGTTGGAGAGATGGTAATGCGAGATCCACGGACCTGAGAAACAATGGTGGTTTTTCCTTCTGAATCCATCCGGAGGGATGCAAACATCCAGAAATCAGCCAACATGTTTGGATAAACAGACCCTTCTAGGATTCCTTGGTAAACCTGTAAGTCCTGGGAGGTGAACAGTTCATCAACATTAATGTCGTTTTGATCTAACTCTTCGGCAGAAGGTTTGAACTCTTTCTAGATAGCAGATATGATATTGTTATAAGATAGAGGTGTCATGGTTGCAAGAAAGTATAAGAAAGAGAATGCCTTGGTGAAAATATGGAAGAAGATGAAGAGATGATGGAAATGGTGAGGTTATATAGAGGATGTTGGTCTTGAAGAGTGGTTACGCTTTGAATTCTGATTGGACCGCGTGTTTTCCCCGAGGGAAGGTATGGAGTCCGCCGTTTTTAGCCTTGGAAGTTGAAGTGTAATCATTTTAGAAACTGATACACGCACGTCTTAATTAGACATTTTGAAAAAGTGATGTCATTATTTAATGAATGTTACGGCTAGTGGAGTAGAAACGTCAAATCAAAAACTAAGTGGCTGCGAAAGGTAATTATGTCGCGTGTATACACTATCGAGGTCATCATGATAGTTGAAAAAATATATTTTGACGATTTAAGAATTGTTAAAATATTATTTTTGATATTGCACAGTAGAATATATGGATAGTTAAAAGACAAATCACACATATATTCATTAACCAGTCTGATTACAAAAAGTAGGACATGTGCAAAACGAAGAGGCATTACAAAGATTATCATAATTAACTAAAGTCAGCAGGGAGATTGTGCTTCATGTTGGAGTATTGAGAAGCCCATAAAGACAAGCGGCGTTCGATTATGGCTTGTTGCTTCTTCAGCTCTTCGATTTTTGGTACCAATTTCTGAGCCGTTTCGAGGTGTTGGATCCCCATTTGTACCACTTCATTCAATTCGTTTTGCTTGGATTGCTTGATCTCTTCTTGACGAGACTTAGCAGTTTTAATCTTCGCTTCGAGACGTTCAATTTCTTGTTCCCAAGATTTGATGTCCGCTCCATAGGTTTCATACTCCTTTTGGCGCTCTGCACGCTCAAGCTCAAGAGCACCAGCTTTGATAGTTGCTTCATTAGCAATTTTCCACGAAGAACTATGAGAAGTTACTTTCGTGTTGAGCTTTTGGTCAACATCTCGCTTTTGAAGGTTATCATCTTGAAGTTGATCAAGCAGAGAAGTCAGTGAAACAATCACTTGTGAGACTTCGTCAGAAACCTGGAGTAGGTCCACCTTCTTTAAAAGATTGTTCAATCCAAAGCAGCTAGTAGAATCCTTGCTCAGAACTTCAATAAGGTTAGTCTCAAAGAACTTCTCTTTTATCTGCCGAAGAAGGTTGGGAGCACCAACTCCTGAATTACTTGCCACTAAGGTGTTCGAGGAAACCCCAACTTTGAGAGGCGAAACGTTGTTGGCATTCATCATGGCTTTAAGGAAGCTCACAGGATCAGTACTCTTAAGTTGTTCTAATTCGGCTGGAATGAGTTCAGAAGACGTTTTTATCGAAGTGTTTGCTGGAGAAACAGTGGTACCAAAGGTCGAAACTTCAACGTTGCCTGATTTATGTAAACTGGAGACTTCATCCATAGTTGCATTCCCAAGGTTAGTATCCTCACTCCTCATCGATTGCTCAGATACTTCACCAGTATTTGACTGTTGCGAATTCTCCTCCATATCTTCGCCTTGATTGATAATGGGAGATGCATCATTCGAATGAGTATCTTCAGAATGCTCAGGGGAAGCAGCCTTGTTACTAGGTTCATCAGTCTCAAGAACTGGGAAAAGGCTGGGAGATTTTTGTTGAGGAGCACCTGTTACAAAAAAATCAAGATATATTAAGATAAAAGCTACGAAAAAATTGCTGATAAATTCAAAGCATATGAAGATATACCTTGAGGATTATCAGGGTCAAGATTGAGAGTTGAAGCTTTGAAATCAGAAGTAGTTGTGCCTGCATCGTCCTACAAATGCAAGGTAAAATATAAGTTTGGCATGAAAGGTTAAGCATAATGGATTATTAAAGTCCAAGAGTTGAGACCTTAGGAGGGACATTATCTGGACTTGAATTATGAATTTCGAAAATTGGGATGTTACCAGTGGTTTTCAAAAGTTGTTCGTTAGAGGACACTTTATCGCTTGATGAGGTGGGCTTTGAAGTCCCAGACCCTTTTTCTTTAGCTAAAGAAATGGTGGCCTTTTATCTTTTCCTCGCGGCTTGTCTGGTACGAGGAGGAGATTTGTCTTCATCATCTGAAGCACTACTGTTCGAAGGTTTCCGTTTAGGAGTTAGTGGAGGCTTCGAACTCTGAGAATATTTATACTAAGAAAAGTGAATAATGTTCAGAATAAGCGCATAAGTTAAAATGTGAGAATATATATACCGTTGGTTTTTTGCCAGTGGTGACAGAATCACTCACACTTGCTTTGTTGCTTCTCAAAGCTTCAGCATCCTTTTGTGCAGCCGCCTCCTTAATTACTCTCTTTCGACCTACAGCTGTGAACAAAATAAAAGTCACTATATAGGTAAGGAAAGAATGTTGATTCGAAGGATTGTCCAAGCCCTAACCTTCAGGTATTGGAGTGAAAACACGAACGTGCTCAAGACTTATATGAAGATGTCCCTTGAAATTATCCAAGGTATGCTTAGTCGGAACCACTCGTTCAGCGCATTTTTTAGATTGTTCGCAAAGGATTTTGGGGACATTCCCACACACGGACCAGTCTGGAAAAGGAGGACTTAGAGCCACACCAAAATCAGCACTAGGTAGTGGAGGGAATTTTGGAGGATAGAGTTTGAAAGCCACTTCATAACGTTGTTCAGGTCGAACATACGTGGGCAATTTCAGTTTATCTAGTTTAGTAGAAAATTTTTCACGTAAAGTAACCGCAGCTTCACGAACAGTCCAACTAAGGTCAGCAGGCCTGTAGATAGTTTCAAAGAATTTTTGAAAGGCTTGAATTTCTTTAATATGAGTCGAAGTACCTTTTTTGAAGTTCGCCTGCACATCAGCAAAAGCTTCAGTTAGTTCTTGCGAAAGACTTTCAGCATCAAAGATTTGCTTGGTATAATACTCTGTCCACCATTGATGGAAATCTATGGTAGAATAGAAAGCAGGCTCGAAGGAGATGGGAGATAGGGTTGTGATGCCGACATATTTGGAGATTTTAGACTCATAGTCTTCTTCAGATAAATGCATGGTGTGCAGACACATATGATTTCTCTTCTCATACAGGCATTTTGGTTTGAGTTGAACCAGCCCAAATTGTCTTGATACAAGATTTGGTTGGTAACAAAGAAGACAGCAGTGACTCTTGGGAGATCGTAGTCGATGGTACAACAGTTTAGGTGTCAGAAAAGCCTCCCAGATAATCATGGATTCAGCTTGTTGATCTGGAGAAGTTGCAGAAAATTTTCTTGTAAACCACTCAGGGCCTACTTCTCTTTTCACAAATGGAGCCATAGAAGGACTAAACTGATAGCATTTAGCGAACATCATCATGTACGCTCGAAAAGTCTTACGAAGCTTTCCCGTTTCTTCTTTGGGGGTTAGGTGGGCTAGTCTAGTCCCTTCGATTATTCAATTTCGGATTGCCATGTCTTCTTCATCCACGATACCTTTGGGTGGGAGATAAGCTTCAAAAGTGGCATTGAGCCATAGCTGTAGTAGCCAGAAAGGTCCAGCGAAGAGAAGGGATCCTGATTTGTAGTTTTTGATGAGATATGTCGCTTCGCCAAGATTCTCATAAAGGTAACCTAAAATTAACTAGCTCAAATTTAATTTATTTCCAGCATTTATTTGGTTAGCCATACAAAGGTATCTCTTGGCCACTTGGAGAGATCTAGAACAAAAAACGCATCTCGAAAGCCAGAGTGCCAAAAATGCAATAAGTTCTTCATTTGCGACTTCAGTAGTTGTTTGATCATGGTGTTTTTGGATAAAAGCAGTGTAAGTGGCTTTGATTTTGTTGAATTGAATGGTATCGGTGTCCATATCGTTGGGATCGAAAACTTCCCCAGTTGGTCGAAGCCCTGTGATAGCGGCTATGTCGAAGAGAGTCGGGGTAATCATTCCGCAAGGAAGGTGAAAGGTATTGTGAGAAGCATCCCAAAAGTATACTGATGCTACTAACATGGTCTGATTGTATTCTAAACCTGTTTTGGATAATTGAATTAGGTCATAAATCCCTAATTCTTTCCAGAATGAAGCCTTTTTGTTTTCTACCTTAGTCAACCAAGCATAATACAATTCAGGATCCTTTTCTAAGGGGATTGATCTAAACACTTTGAGGAAGTTGGTCGCATAATTTAACCTAATTTTCTCTAAGGCTATGGTAGCTTCAGTCGAAGCATCATCTACATTGGCAGTTTAAGCTAAGATTAAGTTACCCTCTTTGTCTATTTGGTTCTTGCTAACTAAGGGCCTAGTCTTATAATAAACAAGAAAGAATTTACCCAGAGAAGAACTACTATCTCCAGGTAAAGGACCCATAAAAGCATGAGTTTTTCCAGAAAGAACAAAAGGGATGATTACCTGAGAAGCGTAAATGGCGCGAGTTTCTGCTAAGTTTGGGTCTGGAACGTGTTGTTGATTACCCACTTGTGTAGGGTGTTGAAACTGTTGAATCGGTTGGAGAGCATTTGAAGTTCCCGATGTGGAGGTTTGGATGATAGAAGATGCCATGGATGAAATTGCTTCAGGAATTAGGTTAGAAACCAAAAAAAGGGTTTTTATGTGTTTTAATCGCAGAAGAATGAAGAACAAAGTTGTGTGATAAAATGAAAACCCTGAAGGCTGAAGTTGGAGTATTTAAAGGTTTAGTAAGGACTTTTTCAAATCTTTTGAATAAAGGACAAAAGGACACGCGACAAGAGATGATTTAATCTAACGGCGGTCGAACAGTTGTTAGCCTTACTCCTAGTATCTAGGAGCAATGATCACGAGTAATGACAAAACATGGGAATGCACATTTTGAAGAGACGTTTTTGAAAATGACAAGACGTTTTGAAAGATAATTCATAAATGGTTATGACGTTTGTCAGATGTCTTGGAACTCTAAAATATGAGTAAAACGAAATCTCATCATGACAAGAAACGCCTATTTCTCTTGTTTTTCAAAAAAGGCATTTATTGGGGGCAATTTGTTAGCTGGAGATTTCGATTGAAGAAAAGTTTCTGGAAGAGTTAGAGTTCGAAGAAAAATGGCTTCTGATGGCCATGTTCGGGGATGTTATTTAAGACGAAGATAATTGAAATCGAAGCTGAATCGAGATAGATCGTCTTTGATACTTAAGCGTTTCTCGAAATACAAAGAGTACTGAAGCTTAGCGTATTTCGTGGCATTCTTGTTAAAGATCATGTTGCCACGTATCGAAAGAGAATTCAGGCGGGAGGATATGAATTCCGAAACATTCTGTATAACTGAATAAGGACAGATGGCGCCCCAGAGATTCGAAACGTATGCATGTGAGCAACGTGGCATTTTGTTAGCGTAGGACCATTAGGGTCGAATTAGTATAAATAAGGGTCTTAGTATCAGGATTCGGGGTGTTCATTTTGTATAAATCACTCACAAATCACTCAAGTATCAAGTGTTAAGAGAAAGAGTTCGCTGAGAAATGTACGTATGACACCACACATTTAATATGTTTGTATTTCTACTTACAGAATCAAAGTATCTTTAAGTTTCCTTTACTTTTTCGTCTAGTTTTCTTGTAGTTTAAGTTTCTTTATGTTCTTCGATTGATATTTTGCACTTTACATTTCTGCACTTTACATTATTGCACTTTACATTCCTGTACTTTACGTTTCTGAAAGTTACATTCCTTTATCATTTCGTCAAAGTCTTTTTTCTTACATTTATAACCAGTTTATGTTTCGGTTGTGTACATTCTTTGTTAGTTTATTTCGCAAGTTACTTACATGTTCATACTATAACCAAGTTTCGACGCAAAAGATCAACAAACATGAAACAAGTTATTTCAAAAGACAACTATTTGACTATGTCCTAGGATCAATCTAGTCGATCCTGCGAGTAACCAAAGTATATATTTATAATTTGGAGGACTAGCGGTTGTTTACCGGAAATTACCGTAAACACACTGTCATCTCAAGCTTCTGACCTTTACTTGGTCACTTAAGGAATCATCAACATTAAGTTTGGTTACAATACGATGCTTCTTAACAAGCAGATTTTCTAGTTATCTAAGTACATATTGTTTTGACACACAGACCAGTAACCACTTTTGGTGTCTAAACAAGTGATTAGAAAATTCTTAAGAGATAACACAATATAAGTAACAACTCTTGTGTCATATGTATTCTTACAAGAATTATCTTGTAGTTTTCTTATCTTCGGCTTCAGGACAAGATCTTCACTTCTTTGTTGATAAGCAGAGTAAAAGCATTGGCTCTTTGTATTGGGTGCTTCTTCAATTTGATCTTCGTCTTCATTTGTATGGAAGTTAATTAAGAGCAGCAGCTCTTGTTTTAAATTGCTTCTTGTGTAATGATCTTCCTCTTCACCTTTTATACTGACCATGGAGCTTGTCAAGCTAGAACCACATTAATGAACTTAAGCAAGCATATTACACTATAGAGCAACAACTCAATGTATTTGGTTTCTTTAGCCATTGAATGTATGGATTTAAATATTGATCATGTATTTGTGGAAATCTTTCAGATATATTTCCAACTTTCATTACTCCATTGGAGCATACTGCATAACATGCAGAGACTTCTTTTCTTCACTCGGTTTTCTTTTTATATGGACATGTTGTAGTACTTAAAGCACTCTTACTTTCTTTTTCTTCTTTCTGTATTTGTGGATTTCTTTAGTGTAACTTGGTGCAATTGTGCTTGCATTCCACACCTTTTGATTTGAAGCTCTTGTTCTTTTATAGGCAATTGAATAGTACCGTTGGAACATTTTGAATATTTCAATAAATGCATTGTAACACGTGTACTACAAGGGGATGCTTTCACGACATGTCTTATCTTGAGTATAGAGATAACTTGTAAGTTGATCTTGTATCTACTTTCGCGTTGTTCCAAGGTTCACTTGTGACTTTATCATTATTGTTTTTATCGATCACCGTGTTTTGGCTTATAGATGTATAGGATGTGTTGATGCTAAATTCTTCAGAACTTCTGATCTGTCTTTTGGACCTTCTCTGAAATTCTGTCTTTTGGACCTTCTCTGAAATTCTCTAAACTTTTGGACCTGATAGATTTCTGATATAACTTTCATGCTTGTTTCATAGCCAGCATGTTGAATGAGTCTTGTAGGAACATCTGCACACTTAATAAAACTATTAGTAATAAAATTGTTACTAACAAAATATATACTTGTTATATCAAAACCAAATTCTAAACATAGATCCCAATCTTGTTCTAACACACACGCCTTCTTACCAGAGTCAGAACCTGCAAGGCAAAATCCACACACTAGAAAGAACCTGATAGTGTATACAATTGTTCTTTAAGATAACATGTAAAGTTATCATCAAAGCCTAAGGCCAAATGCAAAACCAATCTTGTTCTTGCAATATTTTGTGTCACACTATTTACTTCTGCATTTAATTATTCCACTGTGCACTGAACTATGAAATCAGACTCTGATATGACATAGTTCTTCTTGATACAGAATCTGATCTCATCTACTCAGTTCTGAATCAATATTGAAAAAAGAAGTAGTTTTTGGTTTACACAATTCAACCCACTTCTTGTGTATTTTTTTCACCTTCAGAGTGGACCCGTATGATTGGGGAACTCACTGAGATTATTATCTCACTCCAGTATCATTATTGTTTTTCAGGTGATTCTTTACAAGTTAAAGGCAAAGACAAGCTTGTCTGATGATATTTTGAAGAGTTTTGTAATCGTGATCTTTTGCTGTATATTATGTGTAATTGTGGATATTGTACATGTATCTTAGTTTTTTGTAGGCACTCTTGTATATCATGTGACATAGTTGTTTTTCCTTTTGAACATGTATATATATATATAGTGATGTCGTTAGGCACTTATGTTGTATCAGTACAAATTAATATGGCGTATAATGTATTTTTTAGATGTGTATTATACAGATAGTTACGTAAAACTTGAGGGAGAAGTCTTAAAACTCAAAGGTTCTCTAGATTCTCTAAAAGAAGATTGTGCATCTCTTATGAATGATCAATTGTGTATTTCCATTCCTTAGAAGAAAAATTGGAATTAGTTGAGTCTGCGAATTGTCCAAATTTGAAAATTGAAATTAACAACTTAAAGGGACAAATAATACAACTCTTTAAAACTCCAATTATTGTTTCTATGAGTCCAAATAATGAAAGCAAAACTTTTAAAAACAATACAAGAAAAATGCCTACATCACTAGAAAGAATGGAAATAATTTCTCTTCTAAAATAATTTGTCATTATTCAGGCCCGGCCTTACGGTAAGGCAACCGAGGCATTTGCCTAGGGCCTCTGATATTTCTTTAGTTATACTAGGCCTACATTTTCTATGCATAAGATGATGTTAGCTCTTAACAGTTAGTATTCTGATTAACTTTTTGTATCATTATAACTTAATTAATGTATTTACATAGTTGGTTATTAAATTTTCGATTACCGTGTGCAACTATATTTTTGTGTTGTTTGCTTAATTATTTTGCAATTTTATTTTTCATTTTGAATTGGAAAACAACTAATAACTGCGGGCTTACCAATTTATTTATTTCAATGACCATGTGATTTTTAATATTTTACAGTATACGCGTAATATTTCATTGTATGTTAGTAATTAATTATATTTTTTATTTTTTATTTTTATTTTAAAGATTTTGTTTCAATCAACAATTTTATTTTAGAAGAATAGACACTATAATGTTAACAATTAAATTTTATTGTTCTGATATTTTTTCATTTAGTTTTAATTTAACAGTTTTTTTTATTTTTGTCTCATTTGACACGTTTATTATATTTGTTTTAGACTAGTGCTGTCTAAAAAATTTAATTGAAAAGTGTAAAACTAAAAAACAAAAAAGAAAATAGTTGAAATTTTTAAGATCAATTAATAAAAAAGGAATTAGCTTTCCTATTGTTTTAAAAATAAATGAATAAAAATAATTACTTAGTGTTATAAATAAATGATTTTGTATTCAAAAATAACTTTATGTAATTATATAATAATTTTAATCAAAAATTTTAAAATTTGCATAGGGCCTCAACATGTGTTGGGCCGGCACTGTCATTATTATAGCAAGATTGGACACATAAGGCCTTAACGTCATATTAGGAATATAATAGTCTCTAATTAACTAAGGATAAGAGTGACTATAAGTCCCAGAACTAACCCTCCGGGATCCATCACAAGTTAGGTACCTAAATTACCTTGTTGATCTTAAATGTAAGAGTGTATGAGGTCAACAAACAAGATATGATTTCCGGACAGTGGATGCTTGAGACACATGGCGAGAAATATGTCTATGTTTATTGACTTCATCAAGAAGAAGTGCAACTACGTCACTTCTAGATATAATGTTTGAGGTAAAATATTAGGTGGAAGCATTATGAAAAATTCCTCCACAAATATCATTGATGGTGTGATGTTTGTGAATAGATTTAAACATAACCTCTTTATCATTAGTCAATTATGTGACAAAGGATACATTATTACTTTCGATACCCTAGGGTGTGCTATATATTAAAAGGCTGATAAGGAGAGAGTGTTTAACGATTATAGAGTTGAAAAATGTTTATTCACTTAATCTCAATGAAGTATAATAGCGGTACCAAATGTTTAATCACTGGAAGTGAAGATTATTGGTTGTGGCACAAACATTTGGGTTATGTCCACTTTGATTTAATTAATAAGATAACATTCAAGAATCTAGTCACTAGTCTATCTAAGATTATAAATTTTAAAAGAGAAACTATGTGATGCATGTCAAATGGGAGATTAAACAAGAATGTCTTTTAAAATGAAAACATTTTTATTTAATTGTAATTATATAAGAAAACAAAACAATATGTAACATAAAATTATTAAAAAAAATAACATTTTTCTTTCTATTTTATTTAATAGTAATTATATAAGAGAACAAAACAATATGTAACATAAAATTATTTTTTTAAAAAAAGTAACTCACAAAAAGAAATAAATATAGAAATTTATCCCTAAAAGTCCATGAACAATCTTAAGACATATAACATAGCTCACCCTAAAACTTCTTTTTACTAACCAACATTTTTTATATAAAATTGTGTCATTAATCACTTCCAATACTTTTTAATCATAAAACTATATGCTATTAATAATTTATTTTATAAATTTTATCCATCATTTTTATTATTTTATTAACCAACAAATATTAATTATTTATTTTAAATAATTGTAAACTGATCAGAGTACATTAAGTGAAATATGAATTAAGTCTTATATTTTATTGGTTAATCTAATAACAATATAAGAAAGTAATATACATATGAAATTACTTTAATACCGTAACTCATTTAGTTTATAGTCCTTAATTTATGCCCCTATATGTAATTTTACAATAGTAATCATTACTAATAATTACTTCACAATACATATCATTTTATTTTTATTTTGTTATGCTGAAAAGTTGACTTAGTCGATAGAAATTTGCATAAAGTTGTACTATATATTTGCATTTATATCTAATAGGTATGTCCAATTAATTATTGCCTATATGTATCATTATTTCTTTTTTCCCTCTTCATACGTAAACAAAACAACAAGTAAAGTAATGTGCCAAACATGCACATTGAGAAACGAAACATGCATGGAGTTATTCTTGAGCCATGTGATTTCATTGATAATAAATACTTGATTTCTCCTTCTACAAATACCAACATATTATACCATTCCTCCATTCCTCATCAACAACTCTTTCAATCTCTAAACCATAATCTCTTTATCACATCAATAATATCTTCATCCTTCCATCACAAATCAGAGTAAAATTCTGCAATTTCAGTTAAAATTCTAAATATTTTCTGTCACCAATTATGAATCGGTGGATGTGAACTAAAAAAACAAAGAAAGTGTGGGGAAAGTGTTATGAATCAGTGGATGTGAACGGGGAGTTTCAGTTGCATCGCAAGAAATTTTGCAGCAACATTAGAGTATTTATGGTGACAATGACGATTCTGAGTTCCTTCAGGAATTTTTTAATTTTATTTGTAATGTTGTTTCTCTGTACTTGGTTTAAAGGTTGTTAGAACAAGATTTGTTCTGATCAATATTCTTAGTTTTGATGATAACAAGGATATGAATTTTGTGTGAGATAATGTGGTACTCTAATACATTGCAATTTCCCTTTCAGGAAATATATAAAGAGTATGCATAAATCAGCGCTCAGAAGCTTTGTCTCAGAAGGTTCAGCATGCAACATCAGAACATGGTCTGGCAAGACATCAGAAGATGGTCAAGGCAGAATCAGAACATGGGTCTATGGAAGCATCAGAAGAACTTGAGATCAGAAGCAGAAGCACTGAAGTTCTCATGGTATCACGCTCAGAAGCACTTCAAGGTCAGAAGACAAGAAGATGCTATGCACCAAGCTGTTTGACTCGGATGATATTCAAACGTTGTATACATAAACATCAGATCAGAAGAAAGTACAGGTGGCAGGCTACGCTGACTGACAAAAGGAACGTTGGAAGCTATTAAAGGCAACGTCAGTAGACACAGCGTGAACAAGGCTCGAGGTAGTTGACAAAAGCGTAAAACATTAAATGCAATACTGTACGGAACACGCAAAGCATTAAATGCTCTCAACGGTCATCTTCTCAAGTGCCTATAAATATGAAGTTCTGATGAGAAGCAAGGTTACCAATTCTGAAAAAACTTATTCTGAAAAGCTTGCTGAAACGCTGTTCAAATTCAAAGCTCAGAAACTTCATCTTCATCAAAGCTCACTACATTGCTGTTGTAATATATTAGTGAGATTAAGCTTAAACGTTAAGAGAAATATCACTGATGTGATTATAGCTTTTCAGAAGCATTGTAAAACTCTTATTTGATTACATTAATTTGTAAGTAACTAGAGTGATCAAGTGTTGATCAGGATACTCTAGGAAGTCTTAGCTTGTGTCTAAGCAGTTGTAATTAGAGTGATCACGTGGTGGTCAGGATACTCTAAGAAAGTCTTAGCTTGTGTCTAAGCATTTGTTCCTAGAGTGATCAGGTTGTGATCAGGATACTCTAGAAGACTTAGTCGTGGGCTAAGTGGAAAACCATTATAATCTGTTGCGATTAGTGGATTAAATCCTCAAGTGAGATAAATCACTCCGTGGGGGTGGACTGGAGTAGTTTAGTTAACAACAAACCAGGATAAAAATAACTGTGCAAATTGTTTTTATCGTTCTAGTTTTTAAGACTACACTTATTCAAACCCCCCCTTTCTAAGTGTTTTTCTATCCTTCAATTGGTATCAGAGCGCCGGTTCTAAGGTGCAAGCACTTAACCGTGTTTAGAAAAGATTCAGGAAGAGAAAAACGCTTCAGTAAAAGATGGCTGGTGAAGTTCAAACAAATCCAATTGCATCTACATCTGGCTCTGCTGAACAATACAACGGTAACAATGGTTATACTAGAACACCAGTATTTGATGGTGAAAACATTGAATACTGGAAAGATAAACTGGAAAGTTACTTTCTTGGTCTAGATGGTGAACTATGGGATCTTCTGATGGATGGTTACAAACATCCAGTGAAAGCTGTTACACCCTTCTAAACCCCGCGGAAAATTTTTCAAAAATCAGAGTAAAACATGAGGAAGGGCATTACAACTCCAATAAAATAAATAAACATTCATGTCATGCCATATAAGGAACGATAAACCAAAATTATTCAGGTAGCATGTTAACACAGCGGAATATTCTTAACAACTGAATAATCAAACAACCGGAGTCATAGACTCATAATTCAACCATAAACCATAAACAAAACAGAAGTTTATCAGCCAACTCTAAAATAACGTTCCCGGTGTTACACGACCAGAGCATGACACAGACCCAACTGACTCTAACGAACTACTTGACGAGCTAATCCTCACCAAGTACACAAGCTACTCCTCAATCTGAAAAATAACAACAGTAAGGGTGAGTTTCATTCACATTAACAAATGTTATAGGAATATAAACAATACAACTTCATCCATACATTATTCACCCAAATCAATTATATTCAGATCGCATAGCAACATTTATCAAATACAGTCATTCATACCAAAATACACACAAATTGCAACATTGGACAACTTCCATTCATGTTACAATTATACACAACAACCTAATGCAATGCAACTAAATGCATGTGGTACCAATCATGGGATAACCCATCTCACCGATCCACCACCATAAAGATTCGGCTACTTCTCTCACTAATTCCACACAATGGGAATTAGCTACCGCTGTCCCACCACCATAAAGGATACAGCCCACAACATGATTATGAAATGCATGCATCAACCACGACATGCTCATCATTAATATCCACCAACAATTCATAATCATTCATGTCACAACATACAAGCATAATAATATCACAACCATTTGATATTCACCACAACATAATACATTTAACACCACAAATATATTATCATCTCATCAATCATAATGGCTAGAAACACCGCATAGCATGTTCGTACCATTACTCAAACTATCACCAAATACAATCCACAAACCAACAAAAATGATTTTTAAATTATAATCCCCTAATATACATCATAAAATAGGAAATTAATCCATCTATCAGGTCCTCGAAACGGCGTACAAAAAGGATTAACGGTTTAGAAGTTACGGATTTTTAAAATAAGTATTTTTTTCCAAAAAGCTTCAGTGGTAACCGGTTACTCCAATTCAAGTAACCGGTTACTACCTTACGGAGTAACCAACAAGTCTATTCGTAACAGCGGTAACCGGTTACTTCAAAACCAGTAACCGGTTACTGCCTCCCAGCAGAACCACAGAACACAAATTCCAACAGTGGTAACCGGTTACCCCAACTCAAGTAACCGGTTACTTCACAACGAATAGGCCATCTCAGTGACGTAACCTCAGGTAATCGGTTACCACTCCCCAGGTAACCGGTTACCTCGTACCAGAAACCCCAAAACTCCATTTTTCAGCACCTGCATCAATTCCAATCCATACCAGAACGTACCACAACGTATTGCAACATCAAACAGCACCAACAAACACGAAAATACACATTTACACATACTTCTAATCATGCTTTAACATCATTATTCAACACCAATCATCATTCACAACATAAATTGAACCAAAGTTCTATAAACCCCAAAACCCCAAACACCGACACATAATCCAATTCAGAATCCTAACATACGAATTCAATCGAATCATTCATAATATCCATAATAGAGGTTAATGAGAAGAATCCCCCCTTACCTCGATGTCGAATTCTTGGATGTTCTTTCTCTTCGCACTTGCTCTTCTCCCAATTTCACGTTCAGCTCTTTCTTCTCCCTTTTTGGCTCTCCTTTCACAAAATACTTCTCTTTTCTATTTTATGAAAATATAACTTTATTTTAGAAAAAGGGCTTTACAACTGACACACCCCCCAACTGCTACTAGCAACACTGGCCCATTAGCCTTATTTCATCCATATTTCCCAAATAATCCAATTAATTCTAATATTTAATTAAAAAAATTAATTAAATTAAATAAAGAATTTTATGGGGTGTTACAACCCTCCCCCACTAGAAAAGTTTTCGTCCTCGAAAACATACCTTAGGCAAAGAGTTCCGGGTAGGAGTCCTTCATCTGGCTCTCCAATTCCCATGTAACATTCCCACCGGCTGGTCCTCCCCAAGCTACTCTGACCAACGCTATCTCCTTGCCACGCAATTGTTTCACCTTCCGATCCTCAATCCTCATAGGCAAAGCTTCAACCGTCAGATTATCCTTTACCTGTACATCATCCACTTGGATCACATGCGACGGATCAGCAATGTATTTCCTCAACTGCGACACATGGAATACATCATGCAGATTCGCAAGCGTCGGTGGCAACGCGATGCGATACGCCACCTCTCCCACTCTTTTTGAAATCTGAAACGGGCCAATAAAACGCGGAGTCAACTTCCTTGACTTTAGAGCTCGTCCGATACCAGTCATAGGAGTAACTCTCATAAACACATGATCTCCTTCTTGAAACTCAAGTGTTCTCCGCCTCTTGTCATGATAACTCTTCTGACGACTTTGAGAAGCCTTCATCTTCTCTTGAATCATCTTAATCTTTTCCGTCGTTTCTTGAACAATCTCTGGTCCAATCACCGCACTTTCGCCAGATTCATACCAACATAAAGGCGTTCTACACCTCCGACCATACAAAGCTTCAAACGGAGCCACACCAATGCTCGAGTGAAAACTATTATTGTAGGTAAATTTGATCAAGGGTAGATAACTATCCCAAGTACCACCTCTTTCCAACACACAAACACGCAATAAATCCTCTAGCGATTGGATAGTTCTTTCCGTCTGTCCATCCGTCTGCGGATGATAAGCAGAACTCAATCTCAGCTTAGTACCCAAAGCCTTCTGCAACCCTTCCCAAAATTTGGATGTAAACCTTGGATCTCTATCTGACACGATACTCGAAGGAATACCATGTAAACTCACTATCTTCTCAATGTACAATTGAGCCAGTTTCTCCATTGGGTAATCCATTCTCATTGGTATAAAATGAGCAGACTTAGTCAACCTATCCACTATGACCCAAATGGCTTCATAGTTCTTCACCGTCCTCAGCAACCCAGAAACAAAATCCATAGATATACTATCCCACTTCCATTCTGGAATAAATAACGGTTGCATAGCTCCATATGGTTTCTGATGCTCAATCTTCGATTTCTGGCAAGTTAAACAAGCATAGACAAATTCAGCTATTTCCTTTTTCATTCCAGGCCACCAAAACAGCTTCTTTAAATCATGATACATCTTGGTAGCACCAGGATGTATACTCAATCCACTACGATGTCCTTCTTCGAGAATACTCTTCGTCAATTCGGAAACATTAGGAACACAAACACGATTACCAAACCTTATAATACCATTCTCTTCGATTCTGAATTCACCTCCCTTGCCTTGGTTAATTAGAGTCAATTTATCCACTAACTCTACATCAGCTTTTTGACCCTCTCGAATCTCTTCCAGAATACCACTAGTCAGCTTCAGCATGCCCAACTTAACACTGACAGGAGTGTCTTCGCATACTAAACTCAAATCTCTAAATTGTTCAATTAAATCCAATTCTCTTGCCATCAGCATAGACATATGCAAGGACTTCCTACTCAAAGCATCGGCAACCACGTTTGCTTTACCCGGATGGTAATTTAGTCCAAAATCGTAATCCTTGTTGAACTCTAACCATCTCCTTTGCCTCATATTCAGCTCTTTTTGATCAAAGAGATACTTCAGGCTCTTGTGATCACTAAACACTTCAAACCGCGAACCATACAGATAGTGTCTCCACAATTTCAACACAAATACCACTGCTGCCAACTCTAAGTCATGAGTCGGATAGTTTCTCTCATGTACTTTGAGTTGCCTCGACGCATACGCGGCTACCTGTTGATTCTGCATTAGTACACCTCCTAATCCCAACAATGAAGCATCACAATATACAACAAAAGATTCCGCCGGATTCGGCAAAATCAAGATCGGCGCACTAGTTAACCTCCTCTTCAATTCTTGAAATCCTTCTTCACATTTCAAATCCCAGATGAATGCTTGACCCTTCCTAGTCAACTTAGTTAACGGTAACGCTAACTTCGAGAAACCTTCAATGAACTTTCTATAGTAACCCGCAAGACCAAGGAAACTACGGATTTCGGAAACTGACTTCGGAGCTTCCCATTGAGACACTGCTTCTACTTTCGTTGGGTCAACGGCAATACCATCTTTAGAAATTACATGCCCAAGAAAGCTTACTTCACTTAGCCAGAACTCACACTTTGACAGTTTCGCATAAAGTTTCTTTTCCTTCAATAGTTCTAATACCACCCTCAGATGCTCTGCATGTTCTTCTTCGCTCTTAGAATATATTAGTATATCATCGATAAATACCACCACAAACTGATCCAGATAAGGATGGAAGATCCTATTCATATACTCCATGAAAACCCCCGGCGCATTGGTCACCCCAAATGGCATCACTGTATATTCGTAATGACCATACCTTGTTCTAAATGCCGTTTTCTGAATATCGTCCGTCTTCACCCGAATCTGATGATATCCCGACCTCAAGTCAATTTTGCTAAACACACTCGCACCAACCAGTTGATCCATCAAATCATCAATCCTCGGTAATGGATACCGATTCTTGATAGTAACTTTATTCAGTTGTCTATAATCTACACACAGTCTCATAGAGCCTTCTTTCTTTTTTACCAATAACACTAGCGCACCTGTGGACCGTCCTTTCGGGCCATACCCCTCCGTGGGTGGGATACGTGAACTGACTCTTTTTTGTCGATCGGACGCTTTCGCGTCACTTTTGAAAAAGTTTACAGAGTCGCCACCGACCTTTTATTTTATCCAATGAAGGAAAGGTTTATAAAAGAAACAGAAAAAAGACCTTTGAGAGATTCTGGGTAAGGGGGTAGGTTATACAAAGGGAAGGTGTTAGCACCCTTTGTATCCATGGTTATCCATGGGCTCTTTAGTTTGCTTAGCTCATTTGCTTTACTTTTCAATTGATTCGGAATGCTTTACCTGTGTTTTTGAAATACCTTTGCAAATAGAATTTGTAATGATCCTTGTGCGGATATATACAAATGCTTGTTTATCTTTCGAAAGATGTTTTGAAAAGATCGTTAATTTTGTAATGATCCGTGTTTGGATGTATACAAAATATTGTCTTTTGGAAAATTCGTTTTAAAAAAACAACAGTGTATGAGAATTTTGTTTGTTTTGATTTTGAGCAAGCAAACTAGGAGGTCTACCCTGAGTTAGGAGGTCTTTATCCTTGTTCCCTTTAAAAATCTATCCATTCGTCGGATATAAACAAAAGGTTCGATTTTGTACTCGAAACAGTAGAAATGTAACTTTGATTTTGAAAAGAGTGAAAAGGGGTTACCCTAGGAGGTGCAAATGTGATTGTGATTGAATTCAGATATTTATCTTTGAAGTTAGTGATCTGACGGTTCAGTTTTATCTTTGACATACACGCAGTTTATATGGGTGCTGGAAATTAAAATGCGGAAATGTAAAGTGCAGAAAGTAAATCTACGCTATTACATCGATTGTGCGGGAAATGTAAACTAGCCTATTTACATGAATTTGACATCCTATACATTTATCTAGGAATTTTAAATTGCAAGAAATAAAAGGCATATTTTTGTATTTTTATGATTTATTTTAAATATAATTAATGCATGATTAATTAATTTTAAAATAAAGAAAAGATGAAAAAATGATCAAACTTAGAAAATAAGTTTAGAATATGTACAAAATGTTTGTTAATTGATTTTAGAACAAAACTAATTTTTTTGGAATTTTTGAAATTGTTTTTGGATTTTTTAAGTTAATTAAAACATAATTATATAAATAATTACACAAATAATTAAGACTTAATGATAAAATTATCCTAAATATGTACAAAATTAGTTTATGATATATAAACAATATTTAACACAAAGAACAATTTTTTTATGATTTTTTGACTAATTAAAATAATTAATAAGCAAATATATAAATACATACTAATTAATTATGAAAAATATTGAAATTTTGAAGAAAAATAAAATATTTTTATTTCAGAAAATAATATATTATTTTAGAAGTTTAAAATATTTTTTGGGGAATTTTTTGAATTTTTAAACTATTTTTAATTAATTTATCAAAGAAATTAAAATAAAATAGAAAATAAAAAAGGATACTTATTCAGTGTGGAAGTTGACTGAGGGAGCATGGTGTAGCTGCGTGTGTGAGGCGTTGGATTGGAGATTGAATTGATCCAAGGGTTCAGATCTGAGGTCACATGAAGCACATGATTAAAGCAAGGCATGGGATTAGTGGGAGACCAAAGTCAGACTGGTCCCCACCCTCGCCTGCATGGACCAATGGAAACAGAGGAGAGAAGGTTGAAAAGTTGACTGACGAACCACGCTCGGACGCGTGGTCGTCTTCAACCTCCGTCCCATGCACTTTTTCAGACAGATAGCGGGGGTTTTTAACCCCCTCTATTTCACGATACAAAAACGTTATTTTCGGTAGCTTCCCAAACCTGCAAGAACACACGTTAGCAACATATGAAAACAACCCAGATCC